>NC_056748.1:315459480-315596980 GCF_019279795.1 Protopterus annectens
TTTATTTATTGACATTTAAATACTGGAAAAGTCTGATTGGGTAGAATCCCATTTTCAGAGGAGGCATGGGGAGGAAAGCTCCAAAGTATCACAAAACATTTTAAAAATAATTTTACATTAGTTAAAAATAATCCCAAAAAATTAGTTTAAATAATTATACCAAATTAAACATAGTATGAAAAAAATGATTAAGAATAGGTACAACTTATATGACAATTAATTAATGGTTAGAGTAATTATAGCCAGTGTATAAAGAAATTAAAGGTAAATTAGTATAATGTAAACAGGTATTACAATATGAAGTGAGAGAAAAGCAGGCTTATGGTATATTAACAGTGAACGCCACGGAGAAGAAATTGATAGAAGTAAGGAAGTATGTGAAGAAGAGAGAATAAGGAGATGTATGAATAGGTATTTGTTCACATTTCGGGATATAGTGTATCCTAGTGTTGAGAAAGAACAGAGACACTGGAGTGTAAAAAGCTGATGAAATTGTCCAAACGATAAGTGCTTTCGGCAGATGCCTTCTTCAGTGAAGTATATGTTTTTGTCAGCTTTGCTTACAAAGCATCTATTAACTGTGCTTTAACAACTTGAAGCCTGAAGTTGTGGATGTTAATTACTAGGCTAATTATTTCAGCATCTCAGCTTTACTTTTTAAGTTTTCAATAAATTGAGTTTTAACAGCCTGAAGTTTGAAGCTGTGGATGACAACTGCTTGGATACTTAACTTTTTTCAGTTCACCATAATCTAGTGAAGTTTATATCCTGTCAGCTTCCCTTTTTAAGCGATTAATAAATTGTGTTTTAACAGTCTGAAGCCTGAAGCTGTGGACGACACTCGAAGTATAGAGATAAGGAATTCCAGGCCTTAGCAATACGGTACAATATAGACAATGCCCAGCAGATAGGTTTGTGTGGGCAAATAGTAGTTTTTGGTCATTGGATCGTAATGACTGCTTGGAACATAGTTGTGTGGAATGCTGTCTAGTGCTGGACAAGTAGATAGATTTTGTATAATTTAGTTAGTTGATGGGGTAGTTTTAACCAATTTAGTTTTTTTAGCACTGTACAGCGGTGTGTTCTGAAAGGGGTATTTGCTGCAAATTTAGCAACTTTGTTAGTTAGTAACTAAGGTTAGTAAGGATGGGAGAGACATAAAGAAGTATAGGAGAGGAGATAAGTAGTGGCAGGTATTACTTTAGTTGCGTTGGTGAGAACGTTTTTGGCTCTGTAAAACATTCCTACTTTTTGGTGAGTTTTTCTTATGCAATTTTGTATTTTCAGGTTGAATTTAAGATTATCATCTGCTGTCATCCCCAATAATTTGTTATGAGAAGTGACTTCAGTAGTTGTATCATCGAGAGAGAGGACTGTTTTTTTCTTCATGGGAGAGGGATTTGGGGAAAAATATAGTTGTTTTGAAAATTAGTTGTGACTTACAAAGCCATGGTTCAGTTGCTGTTAAAACTTTCTAAGTAATTTTTTGGAGATATGCCACATTGTCAAATGTGGAGTCATCTGCGTTATATATTAGAGAGGCCTGTTATGTGGATGTGTGGAAGATATTGGTGAGGAAGTCAAAGGGAAGTGGACCAAGGATAGAGCCTTGTCATACACCAGAAGTGACTGGGAGGTATAGAGAGAGCATGGACTGCCATTTTACTGACTGATACCTGTTGGACAGGTACCTTTTGAACCACAGAATGATGGGGTGAGAGATACCTAATGAGGACATTTGAAGTCAAAGTTTGCTGTGACAAATTGTGTTGAAGGCTTTAGACAAGTCAAGAAATGAGGAGGAGTCTAGTTTAACATTATCTCTAGCTTTGACGATCTCCATATAGGGTAGAATTCAGTGTTAGTACTATGGGAAGGATGGAAGCCATATTGTGTGGGGAATAGTAGTTCTTCCTGCAGGGGATAGTTTAGCAATTGTTTTTGAATACATTTTTAAAGTATTTTGGAGAGGGGGAACAAGATTGCTATAGATTGAAAGTTAGTAATATCTGTTGAATTTTGAGCAGAGGGATACTGTGTGGCTTTTTCTCCATAGAGGGAATGTGAGATTCCTAGACTGACCTATTTTTAAGGACTGAGACAGGGTAGGCAATGCTGTTGGCTGCTATTTTAAGATATTTGCTTGGAAGGTCATTAGCTGACGTAGATCAAGATTTGAGTTTGTTTAAGAGCAGTTTTATATAGGATATGGGCACAGGTTTGAAAAAGGATGCGGTGATACCTGGCTGCTGGGCAGAATTTGGATTAGATGTTGGGGAATCCTTAGTTAGAGATGCTATACTGTCTATGAAATAAGAGTTGAATTGCATTGTGGTTTCAAGTGATAAGTTACTGGGACAGGGGTTAGGGATGGGATGCAAGTTTTCTTTAATGGCTGTCCATAATTTTTCTGGGTTGTGTTTACTATTATTCTGAACATTATTATAGTACAGCTTTTGCTTTCATTAATTTGCTTTTTAGTAAGATTGCAAAGCATTCTGTAGTTTTCAAGATATTGTAGAATTGTACAAAGACAAAATTCTCAGTAAAAATGTTTAGGAGTTACCCCTTATGGCAGAACGTCTGCAGTATCAGGGTCGAATATAGTGACCACAGGCTCCGAAAGGAAAGAAATGAAAAAAACTCTATTAAACTGTCATATTATATTGAGGCAATAAAGTTAATACTTATTAAAAAAAAAGATGGAGGAAGGACCACAGTATGTCAGTGCAAGAGAACATGGGGAAACTATATGAATAGAGAGACAGTAAAAAGGTTTAGGAATGTAATCTAGTAGCTGGCATAATAATAGAGAATGCCAGTAATACAGTGTATATATATATATATATATATATATATATATATATATATATATATATATATATATATATATATATATATATATATATATATGTGTGTGTGTGTGTATGTATGTATATATATATATATATATATATATATATATATATATATATATATATATATATATAAAATGTGTATATATATATATATATACACACACATATACATATACACACATACACACACACACACACACACACACACGCACACATGCACACACGCACACAGACACACACACACACACACACACACACACACACACACACACACACACACACACACACACACACACACACACACACACACTCACACATTTTCATAACTACTTACATATTTTCCCACTAGCTTTTAGTCTGCTATACTGAATTGACACTGTAGTATATCTGGAAAAGGCTATCTAAGCATAAGTGAGTCTCAGCACACAACAATTTCCAGTCTGAATGCTGAAATGGCCAGGTATATTCTGTGTACTTTTCAGTGCATTAATAATACTCCTTTATGTTAATTGTACTCTATGATTTTATAATCTTTTTTCTACTCTGTTTACTCCGTGATGATGATTATTATTACTACTATTAAATAATAATAGTAATAATAATTATTACTATCACTATTGATTATTGTTAATTTTCAGAGCATTTGTAAGCCTCAACTGAAAAGGGGTTTATGTGCCCATTTGGACTTCCCTTATAAACAAATGTAAATAAACAGATGTAAATAAATGTGTAGGAAAGAAATTAAGTTTAGAAAATGAGTATTCTATTCAGACTAGACAAAAGTGAGCTCAGTTTTGGTGGCAGTATATGCATGTCATATAAGGAAGCTGGATGTTGATTGCTGCATTCAGCCATTTTATGGATTTTATTCCAAGGGATGGAAACCTTTACAGACTCACCAATAGCTTTGCACTGTATAAGGGAATATGACTGTTCCATTGTTTAAACTCATCACATTAAAATCAAACAAATGATGCCACATAAAAACTTCACAAATACCTTTAAATTCCTAATCCAGAGTTGTTACATCTGTCTCACTCATTTTAGTTTATTAACTTAGAAAATATTATCAAGTTATGAATGCTTATCCTTGTGATGCTAGAACCCTAGGCAAAAATGGCTCATGAACTTACAAGTATTTCACACTATGGAAATTACCGTACTATAGGTATTACTGAATCCTGGGATTCAGACTCATGTATTTTTCCAGTCTAAACTAAATAGTACATAAGGGAGAGCATATATGGTGTGGGTATTCTGCACTTATAGTAGATGTTTATGGTTATCCTGAATCTGAACTTTTTCACATTATTTAGTGTTATAGAAAACCTTGAATGAACACAGGCATGAGATATTTATTACTAACATTAGTCAATGTTTATAATCCAAGGATAATTCTGATGGGTGATCTTAATTAATTAATAATTAATAATTAATTAAAGAATTCATCTGATCTTGTGCAATAAATTTTGGACTTGTATCAACATAGGTTCACTCAGCTGGTCAAAGATCCCACTAGAGCGCATAATATTTTGGATATAATTCTCACTATGAAGGATTAATTGAAAACATTACACTGGGACTAACTTTGTATTTATCTGACTACCATTCCCTTATATTCAATATCAAATGTCACAAAAAAATTTGCAGTTATCAAATATCATAAGTACAATTCTAGAATAATTGATTATATCATGACTTGTCCTGAGATACGTAGTATAAATTAGACTAAACATAGCAAAGAACCTGATTCAAGATATAGAACTTTAAAGACTGTTATTTGCAGCTGTAAGTAGATAACAGTTCTAATTGTTCTTATAACTTTACAAGAATTAAGTATCCATTTTGGCAGCAAAAGACAATATCAAGACTGGATAGGGAATATCTTACAAACAGGAATAAGGCCAAGTTTAGAATCATTAGTAAAAGTTATGTTGACAAGGGTAAGTAAAATTTGAACTAAGACTCACTCAAGATCAAACCAACAAAAATCATATTATGAATATATCAATAGATTTACAAAACTAAACATGTATTAAGAGTATGGAGGTAAATTGTATGCAAATAGGCAATCTATTGATTAGATCTAATGAGTTTAATAGGCTTTTCTTTAGCTATTTAAACTTGTCAATAGGATCTAAGTTGGAAATTCCTGATCCAGAATCATTGATAAAAGATAAAAGTTCAACTATATCTGAGGAGATGGTGCTCAAATCCCCAAATAAAGTAAGGAGTGATACAGCTATGGTGCCAGGTGGCATACCATGGATTTTAATATTATCTATAAACCCCCCCCATTTCCAATACTAGGGAATATGAGTAATGGTATTTCAAGAAACATTGGAGTATTCTAAAGACATGGAAAACATCAGTTAATACTCCAATGTTCCGAAAGGGTAAAAAGTTACTATCTAAACCAATAGACCCATAAACTTGAAACTGATATTGGGCAAGTGTTTTGAACAGTGTATTCTGCAACTATTGGCTAAACCAGGCTAGTCAAGTAATTATTTAGACATCAAGCAGCATGGTCTTTCCAAGCTTAAATCTGCTTTGACAACTTTGGTGGACATTTATGATCAGGTTACGTTAGCTATCAGTCAGGTTTATCTGTTGCAGTCGTGTTCTTGAATCTTACTACAGTTGTTGGCACCATTCCTCATTCTGTTATAATTAACACAGTGAACAAAAATCCAAGTGAATTGTTTTACAGGAAATGAATCCAGAACTAGCTTATTAGTAGTACACAGCATGTCACTATCCAATGCTTATTCAGATATGTAAACTACATTAAGTCTACCCCAGGGATGGATCTGTCCTGGGGCCTTTCCTGTTAAATGTAGTCATGGCTACTTTCTCCACCAACCACAAGTATTGGATGAATACATTTGCAGATGACTGTAAAGTAGGAATCTCATGTTTTCATTTTCATTCACTTTTCATCTGTTGGGTTTGGATGCAGTCCTTGGATCTGACTTGACTGCGTCTTCCAGCTCATGGAACACTAAAACTCTTGAGCTCCTGCCAATTCTCATAATGCTCTAGCCACCTAACATACCTCAGATTTCATTTGCTGCTATGGCATTCGGATGTGGTGGCTGAAAACTGTCGAGTGAGCTTTATTATTGTTTGTGAGTTTGTTTCATTTCTTTTTAAAGCAAATACATTTTTTTCACTTTTTTCCCTTTTAAAAAGTTATTGCTAAGTTTCTTTCACCCTTTTACATTACAAAAGATTCATGGGTTTGAAGGACCACATCCATTGGTTGTATAATACCATGTTCTCATCCACCCCACTAGTATTAAACAAAATACCCAGTGTTCCATCAGAGGGGAGCAGCAGTACTAGAAATAAACAAGCTGCCGAAAAAGAGTCCTCTTTGTCAGCTCAGTATTAACCCTTCATGCACTGCATCCTTTTAGCACCCATTAAGGAACCTGACATCATGGGTATGCACTTTCCCAATTTCTCCCCAGCCAGTTTGGTGGATATGGGTATACTGAGACAATGATACAGTTGTCTAATGTACACTGTCAACCATTTAATTATCAAAGAAACAAATACAGTATGCAAGAGATGTATATAAACAATGTATATGGAGGCAAAATTCTCGCATACAAACACTCAAAATAATCTATCAGAAACACACACGCTACATCTATCACACACAGTACTCATCCCACAAACAGACCTTCTTCTGCTTTGACACTTAAATGCAATCTTCCTAAACCCCAAAGACATCCCTGACATTCTGCCTGCAAAAATTATTCTTGGCAAACTCAAAAGCACTCAACAGTATCAACAGCTAACACTGCACATACAGTCATACCCAGTGACAACACCTAACACTGCACATACAGTCATACCCAGTGACAACACCTAACACTGCACATACAGTCATACCCAGTGACAACACCTAACACTGCATGTAACAATCCAACCCAGTGACAACATCAGACACTGCACATACAGTCATACCCAGTGACAACACCTAACACTACACATACAGTCATACACAGTGACAACACCTAACACTGCACATACAGTAATACCCAGTGGCAACACCTAACACTGCACATACAGTCATACCCAGTGACAACACCTAACACTGCATGTAACAATCCAACCCAGTGACAACATCAGACACTGCACATACAGTCATACCCAGTGACAACACCTAACACTACACATACAGTCATACACAGTGACAACACCTAACACTGCACATACAGTCATACCCAGTGGCAACACCTAACACTGCACATATAGTCATTCCCAGTGAAGCTTCAACTAGCAAGCCCATAAGGCAAACCAATGTACCCAGTGCTGTAAACATAGGGTCTCTGTTGTATGACATACTGGTTTCCCACTCACCAGACTAAACAAAAAGAAAACATAGAGTCAGTTGCCTTTCAGGGGCCAGGATCTGACAAGTTATGCATGACTTATGTCATTGCACTACAGGTACAGGTATGATTTAGTCATAGTCCATGTAGGTGACCTGAGACATACCTCCCTGGAGTATATGAAGAGAGGCATTATGGAATTCTTGGAATATGTGTCACAGACTATTACATGTCCGGCATTGATCAGCATTCTACTTTTACCAAGGATGATGCCATAATATGAACAGAAGATGATTGACTTTAATAATTGGCTTAGTTTTTGGTGTCATTCAAGAGGGATACAATATTTGTCAGTAAGGGAGGACATGGATAACAGACCTCGTTGCTTTGCCAAGAATGGTCTATATCTGTCTCTTCTAAGCTTTTGACTATTAGCTAAAACATTGTGTTTCCCTTATACCTTTTTTTAGGCAATGCTAAATTGACAAACATTCCAGTATAACAAAAATCTCCCCAAGGAAATCTAAATGTGTTACTGCTCAATGGCAGGAGGCTAAACAAGAAGCTGTACTCCCTCCAAACTCTCCTCACCTTGGAGAATGCAGACATTTGTGTAGTTACCAAGACATGGTTTAAAGCCACAATGAGTACCTGGCATTGCAAGGCTTCAGTGCCTCCCACACATTTAGAACAGCAAATGCACTAACAGGGACTAAATGTGGAGGTGTCTCAGTCTACAGCAGTAGCAAACATACCTCTAGGTTGGTTAAATAGAATGACGTGCGGGAATTCCTCCATATCCAGATTACCATAGACAAAGTCCAGTACTATATCCTAGCACACTATATGTTATCCTCTATGTCCCATGAAACCTAAAACTCATACTTAGACCTACGGGGGACACTGACCATTCAACCAAATACCATATTCATGGAGGACTTTAATTATCCTTAAATAAACTGGGAATCCTACCTGACCTCAAATTTGCAGGCACAGAGATTCCTAGAAGTTTTATACACAAACACCCTGAACCAGTTAGTGCGCGCACCTACTAGAGGTACAGACATATTAGACTCTGCACTGACAAATATGGGAGAATGCCCCCCCCCCCCCCCAAGTGTAGTATCCTCTTTGATAAGGTCAGACCACAAAGTAATCTCCTTCAAAATAAGAATCATCTCTGTAACAAACCCTGTAACAGTTACAAACTACTGTAAGGAAAACTACCTTTATTAAGTGGTGACCTGTCAAAATCTCAAGCCCCACCGCTAAACCCAGCTAACACAACAGCCTATGAAGAATTATTCACAGAAGCTCTGTGCAACCATATTAATGACTGCATAGATGGTACTGTAAAGTATGTCCAAAACTAACTCAAAAAGTAAACCACCTTGGTGAAATCCAAAATTAAAGAGGTTGTACAACAAAAGAAAGCAAGTCACAGCTAAAATTAGGAAGTGTAACACCAAGAAAGTAAAACCTCACTCATCAAACTGAATAGATTACTAAGAGGACTAATTAAATCCAGCAAAGCAAACTGTGAGGTAAAAACAGCATCCCAAGCAAGCCAAGGACACCTATATGGCTTTCTTTAGTCTGCTGAACTGTTGGTAAAAAATACATTCATGCAACTGAAAGATGTAACAAATCTTCTGGCTGAAAAATTCAGCTCCAACTTTACACCCCTCTCACCTTAGCTGGCTCCCTATTGAAATGCTGGTACTCAAAATGACAAATGACAAGACTGAAAACCCAAGAAAAGAGAAAATCTTGAAGATCACTCTTCTCTTTTAAATTTCTTTTTTTTGCCCCTGCATCCCAGAGGTGAGGGGCAAGTCTTCCCCCACACTGCCTCAGACTTACTTATACCAACTCCAAAATCACCATATCTCTGAGAAAAGTGAATACTCCACATCTCAAACTGTTTATTCCATCTCAAGTCTGTTTATTGGCCATTCAGTATCAGTGTTTTGGGACTCATTGTACCCGGTCCCAACATTTTAAATGGTTACTCCCAACCCCCTCCCAGAAAATATCATCCCTGGAAAATACCATTTAATATAATCATTCCAACTAGCAGTAGAGTGCGTGTCTCAGATGTGCTCTCTAAGGTCAAGAATACAGCTTTGATGAGACCCAGTAATTCTATTTATTATTTATTTATTGACATTTGTTGACCAAGAAAGTCCACTGGGTCAAAGACAAACATTTTCAGTGGAGGCCCAGGGAGAAAACTCCACAGTATATTACAAAGTGTTACAAAGTATTCTAAAAAAAACCCACAATAAACAAGGATACATGTATAAAAGCAGAGATAAGCACTGCAGTACAGTACTCATTTACATTACTAATCTTTTTGCGTCACAGCATAACATAGCACATTAATCAATGATACATATATATAAGCAGAGATTTGCAAAGAGGTATAATACATAGCTTAAATTACTAATCTATGAGTATTACACTGAATTGATAAGAAGTTGCATGTGTAGCTTAGTGTGGATATGCAATATTACCACATGTAGTGTGTGTTTGAAACAACTGTTTAATGAGCACAAGGCTGAAATATGTTTAGGATCTACCATTATAACCTTTCTTAATAGGAATTAGTTAAGGGACGGTTTTATGGGGGATTGCTTGCTTGAAAGAGGTAGGAGGGATTGTTTAGGTAATGTAATTTTAGTGCTGATTTAAAAGTTTTTGTACTGTCATTTTGAGTTATATATGAGGATAAGGCATTCCAATATTTAGCAATGCTATGGGAGTACAGACATTGCCCAGCTCTTTTGATGGGTTTGGTTATAGTTAATAGTTGTTTTCCTGAGGATTTTAGTGTTCTCAAGGGAGTATGTGTTTGAAGGATGGATCCGACTGCTGAGCAAGAGTTGGGTTTGAAAATTAGTTTGTGGGCTAAAGTTAGTTGGGAAGTCTGTCTGGCGGTTTCATAGAGAACAGTAAATGTTTAGATTTTTGGGGGTTTAACAGGTGCTGTGCATTATTTAGCCAGGATTCAATTGATATGAATGCATTTTGTGCAACTGTAAGAAGGTCTGAGAAATTGTTAGAGGTGGATGTTATTGTGGAATCATCTGCTTAGTGAATGAGTTTACCTAGCTGGGAAGCTTTGTGCAGATCATTGATGAAGGTATTAAAGAGTAGTGGCCCTAATATGGATCCTTGTGGGACTTTTATGCTGTTAGCTTCATAATCAGATTGAGTATTTTGCCATCTTACAGACTGTTTCCTGTTGTTACGGTAGGAAGTAAACCAGCTGACTGCATTATTGGAGCATCCTGGTTTTGATAGTTGGCTTAGTAGTTTAGTATGAGATACTGTGTTGAAAGCCTTAGATAGGTCCAGTAAAATTACTGAGGTAGGATGACCAGCATCCAAGGCTTTGTGAACAGTATCAGTGAAAGAGAGCAGGGCTGTGATGTTGCTATGTCCTGGATGGAATCCATGTTGGGTGGGGGCAAAGAGAGTGTTCTCAGAGAGGTATTTAAAAAATTGAGTATGAACACATTTTTCTAAGATTTTTGATAAAGGAGAAGGTATCAAAATAGGCTGGTAGTTTGACAGGTCATGGGAATTTCCCCTTTGTGTAATGGTTTAATAATAGATTTTTTTCCACAACTGGGGGACATAGCATTCAGAAGTAGAGTGATTTATACGTATGCTGACTGGATATGCGATAGCAGTTGCTGCTTGTTGTAGATATTCTGGGGGAAGATTATCTTTGGAAGGGAGCAGGGTTTCAGTTTGTTTAGGAGTCTGTGTATGAAAGAGATGGGTACAGGCTGTATAGTAAATGAGAGAGATGAGGAAGTACTAGTTGAGATGTCTAAGGAAAAGGTTCTGTTATTAATAAGTGAGGAATTAGTGGAATATTGTATGCTTGCAGTTGTGTCTGGTGATGAATCTTTGATTAATTTTTGAATGGAGGAAAACAAATGGGTATTGAAATCATGTCAAATGTGTCATGGAGTCCATTTGGGTGCAGGGAATAGATTTTGTATGGTTCCAGGATTAAGCAGGGTGGAGGCTGACTTCCAGAACTTTTTTGGATTATTGTGTAAGGAGGATAGTTGAGGTGAAAAGTAGTTTCTTTTATCTTGTATAGTTTTTTGGCTTTATTTCTTAGTTGTTTGTAGTTGATTTCATTTTGTTTTGTTTTATTTTTTGCCATACTTTTCATGCTTTGTCTTTATATAGGAGACTTTGTTTGGCCCCTTTTGCTAACCAGGGTACATGATTCATTTTTGTTCATTTGGTTCATATAGGGGCTATGCTATTGAGGGTATCTAGAAAAGCTTTTGTTGAAGTAGCTGACAGCCTCATCCAAGGAGTGTATTTTTAGTGGGGTTGGTGAGATTCCTCGATAGTTTATAGGAGTGTGTTTTGGTTATTTGGGGAAGAGTCCTATGGGTGTATGCTGAGAAGAGATCATTAGTATGTTGGGAAGGGTGTCTGAGTTTGTATAATTTTGTGGGTGTGATAATAGTATCCAGTCTAAGGTATATTCAGATTCAGTGGATAGGCCATGGGTAGGGGTGGTGATAAGCTGTGTGAAGCTATGTAGATTTATACTATTTACTGGAGAAGAGGTGGTTAGGTTTAGCCAATTAATGTTGGTGTCACCTAGAATTATGGTTTTGTGTGAGGAATTCTGATTTACCCAGGATAGAAAATCCTCTAAGATGGGAATAGTTTGGCCTGGGAGAATATAAACTACAGCAATAGTTAAATGTTTATTGCTATTGATATGAAGGGATGTCAGTAGTAATTCTAAGTTACTGAAAGTAGGGACTGTTTTCAAGTAAGATGTGATATTTAGGGAATTTTGGTAGACTAATGTTATGTTGCCGCCCTTGTTATTGAGTCTATCTGAACAAATAATATTATAGCCGGGTGGAAGAATTTCTGTGTCAGCAATATGTGGTTTAAGCCAAGTTTCTGTTACTGCAATACTATTTGGGGTGTTTGTAGTTAACCAGGCATGACATTCTGTGATTTTATTACAAATACTGCATGCGTTTATTGTTATTAGGTGAAGTTGTTGGTTATTTGGAGTGGAGGTAGGATTTGGTGGGTAATTTGGTCCAGGATTGGGATGTACATCCCCACATTGCATTAGTGAGAGGAGTAGGTGAATAGAATTACATGCTTGAAGGCTATGTAAGAGAGGTTTGGGAAGGTTTACAAGATGTAATTTAAGTTTTGAGTTGGATGGGAGTATTCTTAATTTGGGTACACTAATGGAACATGATGCTAGTAAGGAGGGTGAGATGCTTGAGCAGCTATCTGTCCTATGGGGTAGTGGAAGAATTTGGGTGCTACGTGTTGGTGGTGATGCAAGTAAGGTGGTATGCATAGAAGAAGCTAGCAGTAATAGGATAAGATGAATAGGGTTGGCTATAATGAAAATAATGGAAGTTATATGATGGAACTGGTTTGTAGAGGAAGCCATCAAGATACAGATAAAAGAGTGTGGTGGTATAGAAGAACTGAAGTGGGTCTTAGTTAAGCTAATTTTTGGGGGGATAGTTATTGGAAGATGCAATAATGGGTGGGTCTTAGGTTAAGAATTGTTGGAGGGAGGTGATTGGTGGGTGGAATTATGGGAGGAGCAGTGAGAATATAAATCTAAGGAAAGAGGGGATGGGTGGGAATGGGGGTAGGGTAGGGGAGCAAAGTGAAACCAGAGTGGAGGGAGAACAAAGCGGGATGCACCTGGCTTCTGAAAGCTGCAGAAGACCACAGAGATTACAAAAAACTATCTCCAATGGTTTAATAGAGTGCCGGTAAGAAGGGCCGTTTTTGCAACCTATACTCTTTTTAGTCTGCTCTGAAGTGGGCTATTAGTATAGAGAAAGTGAGTCAGTGACTCAAAGTTGGGGATAAAGCTGACAAAAAAACAACAATAAAGTAAAATCAACTGTTGCTGATTAAATGGCTGGATAGCTGGGGAACTAGAATGATGCAAAAAATATGACAGCTAAGGCCAGGGCAGAAAGTAAGCAATTGTAACATAGAAACTTACAGGGCAGGGCTCAAAGTGATAGCAGCTCGAAGGTAAAGTGTAAGAGGCTAAGAGTAAGGGCTTCTAAAGAAAAAAACATAAAACAAGTGAGAAAAGTATACAGTGGAATTTATTTATGGCATGCTTCCAGAGGGACAAGGATGCTACAATTATATGAATAGCTTTAATGCCTGGACATACATGAAATTATATTTCTAACTTGTTCTTTCAGCTGGAGGGGGTCAAATGAAACTGTTGAAGCAAGTCTGGTCACTGAAACATGCAATTCTCTTGATAGATATCCCACAATGTCTTCTAAATAGCCCTATTAAGGCCACTGGTGTCACTATTTAACCATAGCCTCCACACAGGTTTCATGCTATGCAAATGAAAGACTGCACCGGTCATTCCTCTACACAAGGGTGGACCATGAATAGATCCCAGGAACTACAGTTCCATTAGTCTGACTAGTCTCAAATGCAAAGCTATGGAATGAATCATGGAAATAATTAGCAATGAGATAGGAAACCTTTAGACACTGGACCCAACCCATTTTATTTCATTAAACGCAGAACATGACTACTGAACATGGTGGACATCTTTGAAAGGATCAACCCAGGCAATGGATGAGGGCAAAACAATCCATACTGCATACCATGACGTAGCAAAGGCATTTGATAAAATACCTCATTCAGGCATTGTAAACAAACTAATGGAATTAGCCATGAACCTAGTGTAACATTCTGGATAGATAGCTGGCTCATAGACAGGATCCAAAAAGATAGGACTGGAGAGAACACCTCCACAAAGAGGCTGGTCACCAGTGGAGGCTCCCAGGGCTCTGTGCTATGTCTGCTTCTCTTTGTCATCTGTTCTTTCAAAAGTTGAGGACAATGTCAAGGGGTTCTGGCTTACCAAGTTCACAGATTATTGTAAGCTAGGAGCAATCATAGAACCCCCCTCCCAAGATGCTAACATCTTACAGAAAGGTCTAACACAGACAAATGACTGGTACCAAAGTCAGGGCTTAAATTTCAATGTGAAAAAATTCATAATAGTACCTTTTGGGAAGTCAACCACAAAGGCAAACTACCTCATTGATAAAGCACCCCTAAAAGTAGACACAATAGTCAGGGATTTGGGATACATGTAAAAAGAAAAATGTCTTTCAGCCAATATATGTGCGAGGTTGTAAGAAACTCATTCTCTGTCATTCAACTTATAAGTAATGGCATAGCATCAAGGTCCATGAAAGTCAGTGTGCCACTCTACTCAGCCATCATCAGACCCATCATTGAGTATAATGCACCCTTTAGTTTTTACCTAATGAAGCACATGCAACAACTGGAAAATCCACAGAGGTTCCTCACAAAAAGATTAGAGGGCTTAATCAGAATATCTTATTCAGATCCCATTAAATCCCTATCTGTATGCTCTGTTTCCTACAGACTGACAGGCACATTTTCCTAACATATAATGCATCTGATGGACTTTTAACATATCTGCAAAATGAACAGCACCAGAACTACTAGAGCTAAAGATTTTTGACTTACACAGAAGATATTGGAGGGCAGGTACATGTTTCATAGAATCTCCATTCTCTGGAACAGACTTCCCATCATCCATAACTCTATTCAAGTGCAACCTGGAAGAGTGGATAGGCAATTGGAAATTCACCCCTGCTCTGACACCTATGTCTCTGATGGACATAGGCAGTTGTTAAATCTTGCCCTAATGAAAATACACCCCCTCAAAATAATCTCTAAAACACAATAACTCATGGGATATATTTGGGTTGCATGGCTAAGCTTACAAAGGCCCCAGTGGTCATTAGCCAATTATACACATATTAACATGTGAAGGAGAAGTTTGCTTTTAATACATGCAACAATGAGCTGAGACAAGCTCCTGTTGCATAAAAATAGTGTTTCTAAAAAAAAAAAAAAAAAAAAAAAAAACAGTCTCAATAATTGCATCTAGTTTTATTACAGGCAACTCAGTATCGACTGCTGAAAACCACTTTAATGATAGAAACCAACAAACAAAAACAATAAAAAGTAGTACATGTTCTGGGCATCATCAGAGTACTAAAGAATTCACATACTAACTTCCATATATATAACAACTTGAATAATTGATAAATTAGAGAATTGGTGTTAATACTTACATCACAACACCTAATTAACAACTCATTCCATTAAAAACTTTTAGAAACTGCTAAGGTGTCATCATACCAATACAAAATAACAGCAAATAATTTGTTATTAAAAATCTATGTAAAATACCATCTTTGTAACTGTAAACATAGAAATCATTAAAATTCATACATTTAATATTCCAAAACTTTTAAAACTTTTAAATGCTCCCTATCTACAATTTTAAAACGTTTTATTGTTAAAATGTACGCGAATATTTAACACAATATCCTATACCAAAATAAATAAATAACTAATGAATTGATAAACTGAAGAATTTATAAAATGCACTATTAAATGTGAATTAATTACTAAACAATATATATTAAAAGTATATATGTTACTATATAATGTGTGAATGAACATTGTGTGTATTAATAAATGTCTATAGTAATAAAATATACAAATCATGAACTAAAAATTGTATATAATTAACTATACTGTATTTAACTATGATTATTTTAGCCCAATTCAAATGAAATATGACCTATGTTTTACTATACTAGCTATAGATATATGCTCATTAATACCTGGTATAGTGCTGGCATTTAGTCTCAGCTGCCATAGACATTCTTTTGCCTCTAATATGGTTTTGTCATCACCTCCTTTGCTATTATTAAATGTGATTCTATCTATCACAAAAAATAAAAATCTCTTAAAGTTTTGACATTTTTGACTATGTGTGTATAGGGAACTAGTACTTTTTTTCATTTTTTATATCTCTAATATGTTCGACTATGCATTCCCTTAACTTCCTAATGGTTTTTCCTACGTAGAATGCTGAACAGGATGAACAAGTGACCAGATAAACCATCATTCTGGTGTTGCAGTTACAGTATCCGGGACACCTAATTGTTTTTCTATAATTATTAATAGCAACATATGGTCCCATCATTAATGTACTTATAGGTTTTACATGTACCACATTTGCTCATCCTGGACATTTTATACATATCATTATTAGTACCTGTCTCAAAAAGCTCTTTTAAATTCATACCTCTACTGTAGGTGAACTTAGGGCAACTACCTATATTGTCTGTTATTTCAGTCTTGTTCATAAAGACACCAGTCCAGGTCTCTCGCATAATATTTATTATCTTGAATGATGTTTAATTGTAGGGTACTATGAAATTGTCCTTTCTGTTTTTGTCATTACTCTTAACTATAGTGTTGTCTAATCCAAACTTAATTATAGGTTTATATAAGTAGTTTCTTTTTACATAAATCTCATTTCTAATATTACTTAAAAGTTCATTAGGATACCCCCTGTCTAAAAACATATTAAAAATTATTTCAATCTCCAAATAAAAAATTGCACCATCACTTATAATTCGAGAGAGCCTGACCATCTGTCCTTTAACTAAATTCCTTTTCTGATAGTAAGGATGGCAACTGTTAAAATGCAAAAATGAATTAGAATAAGTTTTCTTTCTAAATATGTTTGATTCTATCACATCATTGTTGTTATAAAATAATATATCCAGGTATTCACAATTATTCACATAAATATTACTAGTAACATTTAAAAAGGTTGATGTTGTTGTAAGAACATTTTCAAATTCAAATAACTGTTCTCTATCGCCTTTCCAAAAAATAAGAATATTGTCCAGGTATCACAGATATAAAGCAATGTTTGACCAATAACTTGATTCAAAAACAGGTTGTGTTTCCCAAAGTGCTAACATTAAATTGGCATAAATAGGAGCACATCTTGCTCCCATGGCCACCCCCGTGCTTTGTCTGAAATATTCACCATTGATATAAATATAATTGTTTTCAAGTACTATTTCCATCAATTCGACTAAAAGTTTACATTTACCATGATGCATTCCACTAAACTTCAAAAGACTGGCCTCAAACATTTCTAACCCAGGTTTATGAGGTATCACAGTAAACAAATTTACAATATCAGTGGTGACCATAATCATGTCAGGATAAATATTCACAAAATGTTCTCTTACTTTATCAAGGCAATGCCAAGAGTTCTTCAGTATATGTGGTAGTTGATTTAACGTCTCCTTACAATATACATCTATAAATGAGGCAATAGCCTTAGTTTTGGACCCTTTAGCAGATACTATAGGTCTAAATGGTGGATTGTTGGTATCCTTATGTATCTTAGGAACACCAAAGATGGATGGAGCAATAGGGTACTCAACTGTTAAATAGTCGTATTCGTCTTTACTAATAACTCCATCCATCAAAAATTCATATAGCTGCCAATCCACTTTAGTATATGCCCTATGCATCTCGTGTTTAGACACTTTTTCATAAGTTTTGTTATCACTCAACATAACTGTCATTTTGTTCAAGTAATCAGTTTTAGTCATGATAACAACTCCTCCTCCTCCCTTGTCGGGTTTCATAACCCTGTATTTGTCTGTTGTAGTCAACTCTTTGAGACAAAATATTTTAGCTGAAGTTAAGTTCTCAGTTACACTTTTTTCTTTCTTCAATATTCTTCTTATCTGGGTCTCACATAACCTTTCAAATAAATAAATAAAGGGGTTCTGTGGAGGTATAAATGTACTGCTCCTTTTTAGCGTAAAACTACTGCTATCTATCTGGATACCTCTATTG
This sequence comes from Protopterus annectens, assembly GCF_019279795.1. Classification (NCBI taxonomy): domain Eukaryota; kingdom Metazoa; phylum Chordata; order Ceratodontiformes; family Protopteridae; genus Protopterus; species Protopterus annectens. The sequence continues at coordinate 315,477,479 of NC_056748.1, forward strand.
TTGGCAAAAAACATATTGAGATTCAGTAATCTGGTATATAATTTTAAATTAATTAAAATCCTTCCAACATCAAATTTAAAAGATGGAACATATGTAAAACCTTTTTTGAAAAGAGTAATATGACTAGGACTAAAAGTAGTGTCAGTAAAATTGTATAAATTAAAACCTTCATCAACAGTAATAGAACAGTGACCTCCACTGAGGTCTGTATTAATCTCGTGTTCAACCTCTGTATCATTTAATGTCACTTCTGAACAATCAACATGCCTGAAACACATAAAATTACTATCTTTGATACTACCTGGACTGAAACCTATATTACAATCAGACACATTGTCCAATATAGTTTTATTGTGTTATCATGACTGGTGTTTATCGGTGCCATGAATTTGTCCTGTATGTTGTTTTGTTGTAATATTGGTTCTGCTGGTATTGCTGACCACGATATCGGTCACGTATCCGTTCTGATCTTCTCAGTGTTGGTTCTTCTAAAAAAAACCCTTCCCCTTCATCATGAACAAAATTATCTTGTCTGTACCTCTGTTGTTTGTTAGGGTTTGAAGTAAATGAGCTTGGTGTATCCCTAGTATCTGTATTAGTCTCAGCTAATTTAGACAAACGCTTTATATTTTTGAAATCTTTGAAATGTATATATACTATCTTATTATTATAGTCATTAGTGGCCCTTATCAATTTTTGATTTTTTATTTCTAACCCTTTAGTTGTAAATTTGTCCATGTCCTTTATAATACTATCAAAACAGAACTTGTTAAACTAAAACAACAAATCTTGGTGTATGTTTTTATCCAATATGCTTAATTGCTCATTTAAACTCGCAAGTTTAGTATTATTATTACGTACTATTAACTTCATTAAAATCAATACCTGTTCTATCAAACAGTTCCAATAGTTCATCAAAGAGTTCAGTACCTTCAACAAATCTAAAAGGGAGTTTAAAAACACGCAGGCCTTTCGGTACATGTTCCAGCTCTAAAGACCTTTCTAAAAAGGCATTATCCATTTGTAAAGACTTAAAAGTCCTTAGCGCCTTTTCAAACTCTATAAATGGTTTATTTAAACTTCCCATATCTTTGTTGTTACTTTGTGGAATATTGTTGAAAGATGGAGCTACCAAAATAGTTTTTAAGTCCAACAAATTTGAATGTGAACCACCAGTACGTTTGTTTAAGCCGTCCCTAGTGTTCGGTCCTGTGCTAGAAGGTGGAAAGCCGTGTTGTGCACTTCCTTTGTTGGCTCCTCCTCCAATAAAATATAATAAATAAAAATAAAATAAAAAGTTTTAAAATTGTACATAGGGAGCATTTAAAAGTTTTAAAAGTTTTGGAATATTAAATGTATGAATTTTAATGATTTCTATGTTTACAATTACAAAAATGGTATTTTATATAGGTTTTTAATAACAAATTATTCATTGTTATTTTGTATTGGTATGATGAAACCTTAGCAGTTTCTAAAAGTTTTTAATGGAATGAGTTGTTAATTAGGCGTTGTGATGTAAGTATTAACATCAATTCTCTAATTTATCAATTATTCAAGTTGTTATATATACGGAAGTTAGTATGTGAATTCTTTAGTACTCTGATGATGCCCGGAACATGTACAGGTGAAAGCGCTTAGTACTTTTTATTGTTTTTGTTTGTTGGTTACTATCATTAAACTGGTTTTCAGCAGTCGATACTGAGTTGCCTGTTTCAGTTTTCCTGGTTTTTATTGTGGATTTTATGTTTTATTACAGTTTGTTTCTGAAAACACTGCCTGTTGTTTTTATGTTCATTACACTTTTTTGTTAAATTATTTCTAATATCCCTTCTCTATTTATATTGCTTGTGAACAAAACAGTGGCATTATAAAAGCACACACAAATACACATTTCACTTAAATGTCATCTCCAACAACAATGATACTAAAATAATAAATTACATGTCAGAAGGCTGCTCTTGGGAATTGCTAACTAAAACCAGCATAATTTCTGAGCGCCATAAAACTTATATAAAATACAGGAATATAATTATTTCTGTTTTTAACAAAAATATTCAGAATTTGTTGATGAAAGTCAAATATATATAACTAGAAACTTTGGTGGACTTTCATAAATATTTTCCTGTCAAATTACTTTGAAGACTTTTGTAACTTGTGGAGATGAGTAACATAAATAATTCCCACTCTAAAGTGGCTTTAAAAAAGAACTACTGTTGGTGTCTACTACTTTACAAGAGCTGTCTCTGAAAATGGATGATTTTAAAGAGAACTTATAAAATCTTAAAGAGAACTGTCAAAGATAAACAGATGTATTTAAGGAGCACCTTCAACAACATCATACTAAAATAACAAACATAGAAACTTTTTTAAATGATATTGAGGGAAGGCTCAAGGAAGAAGAAACCCAAAAAGGACTTTCTGCTCAAATAGAATACTTGGCTTCTCAATAAAGTGGATGATCTAGGAAAACAGGGAGAGAAGGGCCAAAATCAGAATCTTCGGGCTGCCTTAGAAAACTGAAGGTGAGGACATTATTTCATTCCTAAACTCATGGATTCCTGAAATTTTAAAACTAAAAGAAGGTCTCTCATATGGCATTGGAAGGGCACACAGAGCTTTAAGAAAGCCAGTTTCAACTTCATCTTCTATACCTCCAAGGTCAATTCTAATAAAATGTTTATCCTATTTGGACAAAGAACTGGTACTAAAAACAGCCTGGAGAAAAAAGCCCTTTAAAATATAATCAAAATTGAATCAGATTTGATAATGACTATTCTTCTAGAGTAGTGGAACAGAGGAAAAAAAGCTTGGCCACTATTGAAGCTACTTAAGCAAAATAGCATTAAAGCACAGCTTGCTTTTCCTGCCAGAATTAAAATCTTATATTCAAATGAAATGAGAATTTTTAACAACTCAGAAGAAACCTTGTTATTCATTAAAAACAATAATATTATTCCTATTCCTGAAGATATGGATTGGTCACCCCCTTCCTCGAAGACAGCCACTGACAAGAATTCCTGAACTGATGTTAAAAAGAAAAAAAAAAAAACTGAATCTACAATAACTGTTCCTGCTAAATTTCAACATGTTTTGTGTCTGGTATATTAACTCAGATATAAGTTCTGATTTTATATATATATATATATATATATATATATATATACATATATACATACACACATAAAATGATCTACATAACTAGTAGCAACATATCAAATTTAAGCTCAGTGGTAATGCTGAATAGTAAATTGATTGATTTCTTTTCATGTTAGAACAGGTAAATAAATCTTATTTGTTGGGGTTTCCGTTGATTTTTCATGCTCTACTATTGAATTTTATGGTTATTAATTGTATTCGGTGTTTGTGTGTTGTCATGGTTGAATATGTGGCTGGCCTTGGCTCATAGTATTATTGCAAAACTAATTTACCTTAGATTCAAAAGGGGTGTGTACTGTTTCTGAAAATGGTGCTTGCTGGCATGTAAGTTTAAGATATTATAGACAGTTGCCCGTGTGTGTAACAATATGTGTAAGACTCTACTTTATGCAGTCTTCTTTGAACATTCTGATTAACAGAAAATGCTGCCTTTGAATTGATATTGCTTCTTAGCCATGTCTTTGAAACTGCTATTGTTTCACATGTGAGTTTTAGTTACTATAAACCTTTCTGTGTGTGTAAACTATGTAAGTAAGGTTGTGCTTCATGCAGTTCCCATATAGCACTCTGATTGGTATTATAGGCTGCCTCTGAATGTCACACTGCTTGTTGGGTATGTCTAATTAAGGGGTATGAATTAAGACAAAATCATCAGTTAGAGTGTATTATTTCAGCTACAGTTGTATCAAATGAAAGTCCTTCTTTAAGGACCTTTGTAATACAAGTTGGCCAACACTTCCATGAAACATTGGAAAGCTAATTGTATACAGTTATTTGTTTTGGCTAAAACAGAGTCCTGTATGTATTGACAAAACTGATTCCTTGAATTTGCTTGGATGTCACTCATAGTGGTCTTTTGACTTGAATAAATTATGGACTTAAACATATCTCTTAATCCCTTATTTTTTGTTTTCTTTTGAACACTTAGTATTTCAGAGGAAGATGAGGGTGGGATGCTTTATGCTGGCATTGAGGGTTGGGGTTGCTTGCGTGTTTAGCTCCGGTGAGAGATAAGTATCATCTTTTCTAATCTAGTAATGTTGATGGAGTATATGTTCCTACTATAATATATTATTACTTCTATGGCATGATGATGTATTTGTATCAATAAGTACAGGGAAAACTGTGGGTTTTGGATGTTTGTTCCCGTTATGGATGATTTTTGATTGGCAGCTGCTGCTCTGCCTTATTCTGTTTTGTTGTATTTTAATTTGTTTTGCTTTGATTTGACTCATTTAGCACTCATTCGAGGGTTAAATTTGTTGGTTAACTGATTTCCTTGTATATCCTTTGTGAGACCTTGAGCCGTCTTTCATTTCTAGGGCTTGCTAGAGTTAATGTTGCTGACCAGCAGGGGAATGAGAGGTCTCTATGGTTATCTGAAGTAAAGCTTTCTTGAGCTTGAGATATTTCATTATCCTAATCTGTTATTTGATTTACTTCACATCTAAGGTTTGGCTTGCGATTATGGTCGTCATGGATACAGGAGACAAAGGTTGAGATTGGCTATCTAAACTTCTCATAGAAGGAAGGGGAAGGTTAGCTTCAACAGAGTGTTGTGCGACTACTAATCAGTTATCTTGCTGGGGGCATAGAGAGACTTAATGAGATTATAACATTTAAGATTTGTAAACTAGTACATAGATGTTTAGTTTGTGAAATAGATAAATGCAAGATAAAATACTATTTACTCATACTCCCTGGCTTTGTTAAAAAGTAACTGACCTGACAGTAACATAGCAGCAAGGGTTAATTAAACTCCTTTCAGCAATTATAAATGAGCTATTATTATTATTGGTGGTGGTCACTGCTTGCTATTATTAATATTGTTGTTTGTGTTATTATTATTTGTTATTTATTTATTTACTTTTTGACAGATTATTTTTTCTATATAGCTTCATCTCTAGAGTGAAGTCTCAGCAGTAGCCTGTCAGTGTTTGTTTAAATGGTAAATTACTTAGGATAAACAAAACAAAACTAGAAAAGCATATTCTTTTCTAAGCAGTTATATATGTATATATAACACTTCTTACTCATTTGCAAAATGAGATTTTGTTTCTAATCCCTAAATGGCAGTAACTTTGCAGGAAGTAAGGCTATATTAGTGCACTTATTAGAGAATTGTAACACTCTCTGATAATTCAGATGGCATGATATCTAGATATGGCAAATGGAAACACTTTTTATTTCCAAAATTTTCTTTTTCGTTATCTCATAAGAAAATGCAACACAAACATGATCCGCTTTCTTTAACAGTATTCTTAGAAACTTTACATTATGAAGGTAAGAGGTACTTGCTGAACATGCATGGTTAAGTGAATACTTACTAGACAATGCAAATTTATTTGCATAACTGGGTATTTAGATTGTATGTGATGTATCATTTTTATGTTATATTCTTATATATATATATATATATATATATATATATATATATATATATATATATGGGTCTACTTCAAATGAACAAAATCTCATATGGATGAATCCAACATTACCAAGGGGTTGGGAGGGTTGCCTAATGGTTAAGGTGTTTGCCTTACAAACACAAGGTGCATGGTTTGAGTCTCACAAGGGATAATTGGCTAGGCTTAAAATGGCTCGCAAGGGCAGTTAGCTTAGTACTAACCTATGAACCAAGACGACTGTGCTGAAACTGCATAAAACCAAAAATGTAAAAGGCCGAATCTCATACAAGCGAAAACAAGTTACTTATTTGTAAGATAGTGCAATCTCTGAGTTGGTATACTTAATTTGCTGGGAGTGTGGGGGGTGCAGGAGGGCTTGCCCCACTGCCAAAACAAAGGAAAAAATATTTGCATTCTTTTCTATATCACAATTCACACATTTCACCTGTTAATCACTAAAGCTCATCCACTGCTGCTTAGATTAGCTTGCAAGGTATGTTACTAATACATATCCATAGTGCAGTAAAAGAACAGAGTGGATAAAACTAGAGTTTGTATGAAAGCTAGCTGTTCTTTACCACTAAAGAAGTAAAAATGACTGCAGCATCACTTTTAGTTAAAATTTATATTGGTTCACAGAAATGACTACATCTATAGAGAATTCATTACAGGTGTAGCAAAACTTCTAAAAATTTAATATTATTAAAAAATGAGATTTCATTAATGTTTCTTTAAGTTTGTAAAGAATTATGGGAAGTGACAGTTCTGGCACATTGTGATTGCAGTATTTTAAAAACAGCAGCATACCAGAAGGTTTTTACTTTGTTTTTCAAAAGAAGATAGCTTGATGGAGTGGTCAGAAACATCCAGGATTACATATTACATTTTCGGTTTTATGCAGTTTCAGCACAGTCATCTCAGTAATGTCGGATTTGTTTATATGGGTCTTTGTTCATTTGAAGTAAACCCATATATATATATATATATATATATATATATATATATATATATATATATATATATGTGTGTGTGTTAACATCAGCAAACAAATGCCACACTTCTGTGCATGCTCCAAGGTTATTCCTTGGACCAGGCAATCCCCCTTTCACCCACACATTCCCTGCTAATTGTTTATTTTGACTTCAAGACTGCACAATCCCTGCAGAAAGGGTATGTGTGTGTGTGTGTGTGTGTGTGTGTGTGTGTGTGTGTGTCTGTGTTTGTGTGTGTTTGTGGGTCTACTTCATATAATTGTAAAACCACTTACTTGAAATTCAGGATGCTGAGACCAATTTCCCAAAATGGCATATTATCAAACAGCAGGAACATCACAATTTCACTCTGGGAAACTAACCACTGGGCCACCATTCTGAGCCTTTCCCTTTCCTCCACTATAGTGCAGTCTCGGAGTTGGTATATTTAGTTGGGGGGATGTGAGAAGCAAAGCTCCCCACGTGGGTGGATTTGATTTGCTTCTGTTAGTTTTTTCTGTGTTGGTGGTTAGTATCCCGGAGTGAAATTGCAATGTTCTGGGTATTCGATAATATGCCATTTCTCAAAAGTGGTCTCAACGTTCTGAATTTCATGTAAGTGGTTTTACGATTATATGAAGTAGATCCATGTGTGCATATATAGATATATATGTGTATATACATACATATATATATATATATATATATATATATATATATATATATATATATATATGGGGCTACACTGAAACATCAAATGTCACCAATTTCACATTTTAGTATATCTAAACCAAAACATCTAAAGCAAAACAGACCTATTGAAAACACTGAAAAACAAAACACTTTTTTTGCTGGGTACCAACCCTCCATGCCCCTCATATCTCTGCTATGCTAATATAACATAATAATTCCCAAAATCATATAACAGTGGGGAAAAAGACAACTCCTTACCCTGCTACTAGAGATCTTGCACTAACACTTAACTAACAGGCAAATGAGTTATTATATAGGTCATACACACAGTGCATGTGAGAGCACATACATTCATACACACACACACACATACACACACACACACACACACACACACACACACACACACACACACACACACACACACACACACACACACACACATGCAACCATTCAAGCATACATGCAAATAATCAATTTTTAGTTTGTTCTGCATATATCAAACAAAGAAGTTCAATGTAATGGAAAACAAAGTAAAAATCAACCATCTGCATTGAGTCTATGAATGTCACCCTATATATATATATATATATATATATATATGTGTGTGTGTGTGTGTGTGTGTGTGTGTGTGTGTGTGTGTGTGTGTGTGTGTGTGTGTGTGTGTGTGCGGGTATGCTTGCACACACACATGCATTCACATATCGGTGTTGTTGCTGCCATACATATTTTCACATCAAATATTGTATTGTTTATGAGTTCAGACATTTCTGAGCCACTATTTTCCCAGCTTGCCATTCAAAGGTGGAATTCATGCCTCAGTGTTGTTTGTATTTTAAGGCAGATAAATATATTTTTGTGAGTATTTGTCTTAAACTTGAGTAAGTGGACATTAAAATTTCTATTTCATATCACAGCTAAGACTGTGTTCTTTTTCAAGGCCACACTGACATCTTACTGATTATTTACACTAAACTTCATGTTCAAGTACAGGAAAGCTTACACAGTATATGAATGATTTCTGCTCTTTGCCCTTAAGCCTTTAATCATATTGTTTTTAGATAAATACATTATGCAATCTTTTACTGGTGTAAGTAATATAATACTGCAGATCATTTTCCCTTGATTTATTCTACCTCCCATTTCCTTGTTCTTTTGTTATCTTTGAGTGTATACTGCATTCATTATAACTTCCTTATTAGTATGAGAAAGCACGGTATGTAAGAAGAATAGGACAGGTAGACATACTGAATCTACATATATGATTAACTACTATACAAACCCTCAGTGGCCAATAGTAAGTATTATTTCTGGTCCATGCTTACTAGCGGTAATTTATGATGGCCTTATTCATGTCTAAATTTGTTTCCTACTTTGCTCCTACTTTGTTAAGCAGAAACTTTAGACATTAAGTAAATTAAAAAATTAATTATACTTTCTTACATTTTACTTAATTATTAACTGACTGACTGAACTGGTCCTTAATGGATATTGAAACCACAGAGGTAGGTGATATTATTATACATATGTACACACTCACATAAATACGTGCATATGCATGAATGTATATTTTAAGCTCCTTAAAATACAGTGAAGGCAGAGATATATATTAAAAAAAACAGTTTTATTTAGGGAAGAAAATTAAAATGAAATGAAATTATATCCCATTTGTCTTGCCTGAGTATTGGTAATACTATAAAATAAATACAGTACCTTGGGGCTTTTGCTGTACTAATATACAAAGTATATTCATTTAATTCAGCATGCAGGTTAGTGATAATTTTAATTCTAAGCAGATATAAGTGGGTTAACACTGAAGAATCTAAGAATTCTTAGAACTTTTTGGTACATAAGTGCCTCATCTGTGCTTTTCATTTAATTAATTGTACACTAGAATACATAAAAAATTATGTTAGTATTTAGCTTTGGTCAGTCCTCATTGTAGATGAAGAATAGCTGATGTGGTAAAAATAATTTGAGCATGGAGTAATGGCACCTTGTCTTTCAGATGCTAAAATTTGTACTGTGGCTAGGGCAGTCAGATCCCATTGCTCAATTTATGCATATGATTTAGTAGTGGTACAAGAGGCAATTAATGACCTTAGATATACCACCTAAAGAAGTATCAAAAGACACCTGACTGGACTCAGTGTAGTTGTCTGAGGTTAGATAACAGCTAGGATTGAGCAGCATCCTTCCATCTCTGCAAATGATGCCACAATACATGCAAAAGTGACTTCAGATATTATCTCACTAAATGGTGGCATTCCAGGAGGATCCAATATGAGTCAGCTTCAAAGGAGATGGAGAGAAGTCCTGCCTGCATTGCTAGGGATGGCCTGTACCTCTCCTCCTAAACCTTGCATATTGCCTAAGACATTCCAGGCTGAGCCTGAAATGAGTCGATAATAACCAGTGCACTGCCCCAGTAAACAATTATAAATAAATAAATTCTCTATTCCCGTCTTTACCATATTTTAGGAAGAGGCAGTCTCCTACAGCTACCAGCTTAACAAATCCCAACCAGAACCTTCTTAATGTTGCACTGCTTGGTGCTAGAGGTGCAAATAAAAAGGTGGCCACACTCAAGGCTTTCCTGACCTTTGAAAATATATACATTTGTATAATTACAGAAGCCTGGTTCAAAGCAGTGACCAAATTCCTTCACCAGCAGCCTGAATTGGCAGTGTACAAGTATAAAGCCCTGAATACACACCAGGCAACCTGAGTTCAGCCAGTGGCTCAAACACTTGACCACACAGACAGAAAGGATGAAAGAACCCACACTAGGAGGATGACAGTAGTTCCCAACATGCTTAGACTACTACTCTAATAACATGGTCTCAGCTGGAGAATAGAGCCCTGCCATGATGCAAGGAATCAATGCCAAGAAGCTGTGGGTGTGTGACCACCCAAACCAGTGACAATAGTTTTTATTGGCACATGTGTGGGAACATGCATGCATGGACAAAGGGGAAAAGGTGGCCCTTGCATTGATTCAAGTTTTCACATTACCACCAGGAGCTGATTTAAGCCCTAAAATGGAAAATGCTGCCATTGCCAGGATGCCGGAGAGAACAAAAAGAACCTTCAGGGCTGGATGGATGACACTTCCCCTCAGACAGTATGTCTGATCAAGGGGAATATTGAAAGTTAGTACTACTTGTTCAGACCGCTTAGTAAAGGTGGGTATGTTTCCAGTGGGAGTACATCTGCATTCATTCTAAATCCACTCACTTCATGACTAATCCAGAAAGATAATAACCTAGAGCTCCTACATATCCTGATATCTGGATAGAAAAGCTCATCTACATACCCACCTATCTACAACACTTACCTTAAAAAATACTGCCAAAACAGTAATTTTAGATTTTAACTACCCATCCATATACTGACAAATGTTCACTACAGAAACTAAATATACATGCATCGATTCCTAGGCATCAATACTCTGTCCAATAAGGGGCTCAAATCTATTGGACCTGGTTCTTGATAATGTAGCACCAGTGTGTTCACACCTGTAGTTGCTCCCATTGGCCAAATTGCACCACCATACTATCTTTGAATCACAATCTTACCATCTTCAGACATTTTGGTAGGGGCAATATGAGATGGCAATCCAGACCTCTGATTGCTAATCCTGTATAACTTCTGCATTGCGCCATCTGTCCCCATCCACCACAAATACAATGCACAATTTAGTAATAGCCCTCTGTGGTGGAACCCTAGCATAAATAAACTCAAAAACAAGGGAAAAGTTGTTGACCCTAAAGAATACATTCAAAACTTGGCACTCTGAAATTATCCTTAAAAAAAGGTAAATAAAGAACTAAGACAAAGGATCAGAACCTGAGAAGTCAAGTATGGATTAACTGTCACTGGTGCATCCTAAAAGAACTATAAAGCTTTGTTTAACTGGGTCAGGAATGTCAGAAAAAGTAATCAGCATTGCACAGAACTGTTCTCAAATAATGCTATCCCCTCTGACTCCAAGGATGTTGCCAACATACCAATGGACACTGTCCAATGCCTGTTTTCCTCAACACTCCATCCATTCTGAATCCTCCTCATATAATTACCTTTAGACAAGTCCTATAAGGCCGCTCCAAGTACAAAAGCACTAGCTATATGGGGCTAGACAACATAGCTGTCTGTCTTTCTTAATGTTAAACACTGCTCTCCAATGCACTCTTCCACATGTTTAGCCTTTGGCTTTCCATTGTCTTACTCTTCTACAAGAGTGTCCCTACCACTGGTCTTGTGAACTACAGACAATTAGCCTTATCAATACCATCCCTACCAGTGGTCCTGTGAACTGCAGACAATTAGCCTTATCAATACCATCCCTACCACTGGTACTGTGAACTACAGACAATTAGCCTTATCAATACCATCCCTACCACTGGTCCTGTGAACTACAGACAATTAGCCTTATCAATACCATCCCTACCACTGGTCCTGTGAACTACAGACAATTAGCCTTATCAATGCCATCCCTACCACTGGTCCTGTGAACTACAGACAATTAGCCTTATCAATACCATCCCTACCACTGGTCCTGTGAACTACAGACAATTAGCCTTATCAATACCATCCCTACCAGTGGTCCTGTGAACTGCAGACAATTAGCCTTATTAATACCATCCCTACCACTGGTACTGTGAACTACAGACAATTAGCCTTATCAATACCATTGGTGAAAAATGAAACATATGATAATGAGCTCATAAATAATGATATTGGCAGCTTGTATGCCCTTAGCCCAAACCTGCTTGGCTTCAAGAAAGATCTTGCTTACTAAACCTGGTAGATTGTCTTGAAAGAGTTACAGAGGTAATGAATGAATGAAAAAAATATATATATATGCGCATTGCTTACCTCTACTTAGCCAAGGTCTTAAATACAATCCCACACACTTGCATTATTGGAAACTTACCAGTTAAATATAAAATTTTACAGAATTCACTAGATACCAGAATGACTGGCATGCATACCTCTCAACTGTACAGATTTTTGCACAATGTTCATATTTGTGCCTCATATTTTTGGCCTGTTTCTCTTAAAATTGTTTTCTGACAAATCACTAGCAAATCATTAAGAAAGGAAGTAAAAAAATAATGGCAGACATTTGAGATTTAGTCTTCATTCCCTTCAGAAAATGTATGCCAACACAAAACCTGTCCCGATATTTGGGCCTTTATCCCACCATAATTTATGGTGGCTCTATCCAGATTTCTTGCCCTAAGAGGTTGAGAGGCATGCTGGCAGGTAGAGCCCAGACATTCAGGGATAGTGGAACACTTTCCTCCAAAAGGCTCGTCATCTGTGTTGTCCCTCATGGTTCAGTTTTGGGGCCACTAGTCTTCAGCATTCATTTTGATAATGTCCAAGCTGAAGTCAAGGGTCTGCGTTTTACTAAAGTTTACTAATGACTGCAAATTAGGAGATATCATCAGCTTATCAGGCAATATTCTACACCATCCATCCCCTTTTCCCATTTTCGCTCATGGGGTCAAGGTGTCAGATCATCAGTAACCATCATTTACAGCCAATGTCCACAGTACCATGTGGATAGTCCTACCAAAACTCACATCTTCTAAAAAGGCCTAATCCCTAGAAATGCATGGTATCAGGACCATACATTAAACCTAGTGTTAAAAAATGTAGTGTTGTCCTCTTTGAAAACACAAACATCCCTACATGTAAAACATAAAGGGTACCTTCAGTAATTAGTGCTTCCCTATTATATTATCAAAGTTAATCGAACTTGAAAGCACGAAATGACAAAATACCAAAACGGCATATAAGCAAATTCTTTCCCTGGGAAAGAAATCACTTGGCCGCCTTCATTATTTTGCCATTTTCATCACTGTAGTGCGATCTCAGAGTTGATATATTTAAGTAGGGGGGGTGTGGGGTGCAAAGCCCCCCCACTTTATCTAATGTTTTAAAGTTTTTTTTTTTCTTTTTTGGAACAGCGATTTTTCTGTTCTAAGTGTTCGGGATTGTAAGCTTTCGCTTACATGGGGTCGATAAATCAGCGTTCACTTTTTTAAGTGATCGCTGATTTAATATAGACCTGTAATTAGTGATGTAAGCCTTTTCTTTGACACTGAACCTTTTTTTTTTTTTTTACCACTATGTAGTAACCATCATTATGAAAGCCTATCTCAGCCTATCCCAACTAAATACTAAAGATGCATCCTCAAGGTCCATAGAACTAATTATCATTATCTACTCCTCACTCATCAGACCTATGATAGAGTAGCACGCCTCATTTGGCATATATCTATCTAGCAATATTGTGACATTGCCCAGCTAGATGACGAACAATGTTCCCTGACCAAAAGAATCTCAGTTATGAACTTCTATGTGCAGTGAAAAGGCCTGTTACCTCACTCCATCCCTAACAGACTTCTACATCTTGACCTGTGCTAGGATTACAAGGTTATAAATAGCCCCATTCTGCTTGATTTATTACATATTTATGTGGCTGGCACCATAACAAATACCCATTCTCGGCCCCTTTATGTGCATCATAATATAAATAGAAGTTCTTGGTGGATCAATATATATCCCAAAGCTTTTACTCCATGTCAAAGTAGCTCCCTAACTCTCTTTGAAACCACCTAGATGAACAGATGGTTCATGGGTTCATAGGTGTGTACTAGGCTAATGGCCCTGGAGCCTTTATAAACCTAGCCCATAGGATTACCCTGACATCGTGCCACCCAACCTTAGTTCCTAGTGCTTCTGTCGAGTAGAGCCACTGGAGTGATCTCTGGAGTGAATTTTCTATTTCCCTTCCACTCATCAAGATCTCTCTTGAAGAGGGCCATTGAGGTGCTCTGCTTGACATGTATGTGAAGTCTATTCCATAACATGGACAGTCTCTGGGTTATGAACTTGTCCTTCCAGCATGTTCTGTTGATTGTGGTAATGAGGTTGAGATCTCTGGAGCGTGTAGTGCGGTGCGATTTCTTTAGATGTAGCATTTTGTAATAGAGCTGGGTCAGACATGGCTTTGTAAGTCAAGCATAGATCGCCTCTAAGTAGGCAATATGAGACAGGGAATAATTGGAGTTTTCTGAGTCTGTCCATATAGGACAAGTGTTTAAGGCCTAGGATCCTCTTTGTGAGGTATGTTTGCGGCCTCTCCAGATGTTGCAGGTGTCTGGTGAGGTACATACCAAATGGGGCATTGTAAACAATGATTGGCCTAATGAGGGAAGAGTAGAGGGAGACAATGAACTCTTTCTTCCTGGATGCAAAACCCTTAGTAATGAGGTGTGCCACATAGGACTTTCTGACCACAGTGGCAATGTGGGGGTCAAAAGAGAGGTTAGTGTCAACCTGCGTTCCCAGATCTCTTATAAAGCCTTCTGTGTTCAGCGGACTACCATCAGTGTAGTAATTCAAGGGAACTGGGTTTTTCCCAAAGGGGATGAAGACATATTTTTTGGCATTGAGCTTAAGGCCATGGTTCTGACACCAGTCATTGGTCTCATTGAGGCCTTTCTGCAGGATGTTAACATCACTCGGGGAGTTAATAATAGCTCCCAGCTTGCAATCATCTGCGAACTTTGTCAGCCAGATTCCCTTTGTGTTGGCCTGGACGTCAGAGAAGTAGATACCAAACAGGAGAGGACCCAGGACAGAGCCCTGTGGAACTCCACTCATGACTGGTCAGCAGTCTGACTTGGAGTCAGCTACTTTCACACTGTGGGTTCTATTTGTGAGCCAGTTTGCAACCCACCTAGTGATATAGGGGTTGATCCCTACCTTAGTAAGTTTTTCTATGATTCTTGAGTGGGGAATGGTATGAAAGGCCTTGGCCAGATCAAGGTAGGCTGTATGAACCACCTTACCTTCATCCACAGCTCTGTTGACTGACTCAAAGAAGTCAATCTGGCAACCCTTTAAAAAAAAGCATCTGTGACATTTTAATGCTGGTAAGCAAAGAAGTGCAATCAGGACTGGGAGAATGCCCACTTCATCCCAACATAGCTATGCTACTGTCCAGTTCTTCAGAGATTACATATAGTAAAAACGTACAGAGACAAATAAATAAAAAATAAACAAATTAACTCAGCTTTTGACTTAAACAGTTTCTCACCTGACAGTTATGATTATTATGGAATCCATAATTTCATACCTGGTCCATATCCTCAGACATTTTTGGTTGGAGGAAGCAAGTATTTGGAAATACAGGAGCTATGCTCTAGGTGGCCCTAGTATACACATACATATGAATCTGTGAGCCTATGAGCTTCATCATAGGTTACTATTCTGAAAATCATAACAGACTTTAATAATCTGATTTCTAATTAGTCTGGTGTATGCTTGTTTTTATATTTCAATATTAGGCTATCATCAAGGGCTGGAAAATGACACATGAATGGCAGCACATGTTATTCATCAAGTCATAAAAACTAAACAAATATTTTCAATTCTTGTATAAAAAAATAACACATTCTATCAACTCCACATGAAAAACAAAATTAGATGAAATCTGCACATAAATTAAATATTTTGTAAGGTATACTGGCACGAAAAATACAGAACAAAGAACTGTTCCTTTCCAACTGCCAGTTCATTTTTCCAGTGATTGTAAAACCATATTATTACCTTGGGGGGGCATGGTCTTTCAAGAGTTACCAGTGATTCCAGTATAAATGTATTCGATTAGTTCAGGTGTTCCGGTTTTCTGCATACATGGAGAAACAGTCAGTTACACAACTGTCTGGATCATCTACTGTATTTACAGAAGTTCCATTTGACTGAAGAGGTTTCAGGGCCAAATCGACATTCAAATTAAAGCTCTTCTTCTGGGGCAGTTTACTGGACACTAATAAGCTATTTAAGTGACTTTGACAAAATAAATAGGGGGGTTATTTTTGATTATTGTTTTTATTTATATTGCTAGTATACACAACCCATGGTACAATAGTTATTTTTTGCTTCATCTTTTCCAGCAGACAAGTCAGTGAAGTGACTCAACGGCTGACCTGCTAAGTCCAGGGCTTCCATTCATTTCATACCAAGTAATCTGAGATGCACATCCCCATTTATATCTCATCCTTCTTTTCCTAAACAACACCCTTTGGTTGCCTTGCTGATAGAAGCGTCCAGATTAGATCTCTTGCTACAGAGCTCTGTTTGCGCATTAAAGTACTTTTCTCATCTGTCATGTGCAGAAAACATAATGTGCATGATATGCAAATAACCCTGCCCCATTTTTAATTAGTTTAGAAACTTGACATTGAATTCCATAGATAATGTTCTAATAATCATAACTGTCCAGTGAGAAACTGATTAAGTAACAAGCTAAGTTTATTTGTTTATTTTTTATTTATCTGTCTGTGTACTTTTAACTATATGTAATCTCTGAAGAACTGGACAGTAGCATAGCTATGTTGGGATGAAGGGGGCATCCTCCCAGTCCCAATTGCACTTCTTTGCTTACCAGCATTAAAATGTCAGAGAGAAGTTTTTTAAGGGTTGCCAGATTGAGGAGATAACACCTGGCACCTTATTAGTTAGTTACACCTCTGAGTAGCAAAGTGAGTGATAGATAATTTTCTCCTTCAGCCTGAATTATCGTAACTGCTCTCTTCCACTGGAATCCAACCTAGCCATGATAATGTGCATACTTATAGAACAGCTGAACATGCTCAGCAAAGTATTCCCAAGATATAAAAGCATTATATCCTTATTTTCAAGCTCAACAACTTTACGGTTGATGTATTATCGCAACAAATTGCATTGATTTTTATAGATCCCACTTTCAAACTACTGCTTCAGTACACTGCTACTTTAGCCATTCTTATTAACATTTATGACATGGTTTTTAGATATTACATCCTACATACTGTAGCATAAGCTGCTGTAAACACAGAGGGGTAGGACATAGCTGAGGCTGTCCAAGAGATGTACTTTTGAATTCAGCCCCGCTCAAGGCACAGTGATGTTCATAACATGATATTTTGCAGATCAGCAGGTTTCACAAAGCCTTACGTCTGGCTAAGCTGAAAAATTAATTTCAAATCCCCCTACTCCATTTTATTTGACAAATCCACTAAGGAAGTTGGGAAGCTGGCTGAGTAATATTAGTTGAAATGGAAGGGATCTGCATGCAACAATCTTCTCAATAAACCATTTTCAAACTGTTTGCATATTTGTGATACAATGAGGTACCTCATAATGTATCAGGATGTGGAAGAGTGATTATGGGATGCTTTTACCCTGTAGAGTAAGAGTTCAGTACTATCATTCCCATATTCATTACAATTGAAATTCAGCCAAAAGGTATCAACAGTGTAAACACCAGGGGACAGAACTACTAATCTATGATAACTAGATCCAAATGTGCAAGAGAGGAATGCAGCACTCCTTTTAGTAACCCTTGTCAACTTTCCACTGCAAAATCAATTCTTAGTCAAATCAGAACTACTTCTTTGTAAGCTTTTGGCACATGAAGCTATCATTTTGAGACTAATACATTTCCTTAACAAGGTCATCACAACTGTCTTGCCATGTATACTAAAAGTCAATTAAAACAGACTTTGCACCATTGATTTAGAAGTGTGTGCATGGCTCCAAGCTCATCACATCTGTCATGTTTAGTAATGTACATCTAAGACTTTTAATGAAAATTCTTAATCATTTGGACAATTCTTTCTAATGTCTTGACATGAATCACAAAGAAAAGTTGTGTTTTCCAAGAGTTAACTGCATATCCTGAGAAAATCCAAAAAGAGTCTGTCTTCATACTAAAGGTATCAACCTTAGTCGGTATTTAAAGGTTGGTAGAGTATTATCTGTATAAAGCAGTACATTATACTGAAATTACAAGCAAGAGTTATCAACTTGCTCTCCATTCTTGTTCTAATATTTGACTTGCCACCTTAATATAAAAGGTAAATGCATGGGTCACTCAGAAACAAAAACAATATGTGTTTTTTAAAACTGGTAAAGGTCACAAGATATCCCACACTGTCTATAATATGTCACTGAACCACATTCAGATAAGGTTTGATGAGCCATCCACAATCTATTCTTCTGCTTACTGTTTACCAAAAATTTCATTTCAAAAGCAAGTAGTCAAAAAAACAATAAAAACAGAATTTTTGTTTTTTGCAGGGGGCAAGCCCCCCCCCCCTGCACCCCCACTCCCCACAAAATTATATATACCAACGGTCACACCACAGTGGAGAAAATGTTAGAAAAAATGAAAAAAGCACTGCTGGCTTGCACAATACAATATAATGTGGTAAAACTCACAGCAATGTAAAGTTTCACACAAAAACAGTGATCCAAATAGACAGAAGTCACTCATAGGATAGTATTTTAATATATTTACTATATCCACAGCTTCCTTTAAAATATTAAATCATTTATGATTTTCCGAAACAGAGTCTGATAATCCCAAATCAAAAAGACTTTTGTTGTACAAAATGAAGATAAAATCTCAGAAACACTCAAATACAAAGTACATTTGAGTGTGACAAATCACACCAAAAAGCTTTAGTCTGTGCCCCCAGATACACTGCAATTGATATATGCCCATGATAGGCAATATCGATATTTAATGCAACATCCCTTGAATGTCACCCTGACTAGCAGTAAGAAGACTACACCTGGAAATTTGGCATTGTACTTCTACAGCCATGATGTAGAGGGATCTAGTCCTGACTATGCCTTAATGGACTCGGATCAGAATACTGATTCAAATACTGGAGGAACCAGTTGGGGTGGGGTTGGAGTGAGAGGCTGGCCTATCACATGGATATGATGTTCTCTAAACTACACCAGAGAGGCACTGTCAGTAGAAGGCCTAAAAATGAAATCATACATCTTAGGACTCAGAAGAATAAGACCAGCCAAGGAATCCATCTTGATTATAAATTGCTGGGTTTAGTGGGTGTGTGTCAACATGTACCTGCAATGGGATCAGTTTAAAAGGCACTGCACCATGCTTAGAAATCAACAGGGGATGGGGTTCTGTATGTACTACACAGAATGCCATAGTCTTCCCCTGTACAATTCTGCATGTGGTACCCAGTTTCTCCCTGTCCTTCTTGCATTTTCTGATGCTGACATAAGAAAAGAATGACTGAAGCAGTGGGGAACAATGCTTGAGGGTCACGGAGGCTGATTGGGCTAAGGAAAGGATGTGAAGCAGAATACACACGTGGCATCCTGGCTTTGTTCTGTGCACTGCACATGAGATTATCTGTAACAAACAAAAATTAGTCCAGATACATGAAAACAGGGATACTCATCATTACTAGCCCTGATAAGATCATCATATAGAATTTATAATCTAAATTAGAAAATGACTGCAATTTTCATAGACTAATTGATTCATAAACTCATAGACTGTTACTAGGCTAATGATCCAGGGTGCCTTTCTAAGCCTAGCCAAGTTTTCCTGAAAGAATAATTATGTCCAGTATCCAAATAGGACATTGAGGTCCAGACATTTATAAACTACCTCTGTCCATAAGGGACATGGGTGCCAGGCCCAGTGTAAATTTCCTATTCTCCATCCAGTTGTCTAGGTTGTACTTAAACTGAGTAATAGATTAACTCACCTTCACATGGATGGGGAGCCTGTCCCATAGGAGGGACATATTTGTATCTCCAACATATTCTGCTTAAGTCACTGATAACATTTAATTAGACATTGCATGTCTGGTAATCTTAGACTAACTAATATATAGGAGAGTCATAAGTGTGGGGTTTGTGGATGCCTTGTAAGCCAGGCATAGCTCACCCCTCAGCAATCTATAGGAGATTGAGTAGAGGGAAAGAGCTTTAAGGTGTTCTGCATAAGGCAGATTTGTTACACCTTGTATTCTTTTTGTAAGGAACTCTTGAGGTCCCTCTAGTTGCTGCAAATGCCTGGTCAGGTACATACCAAAGGGAGCAGAGCATTGTACTATGTGATTGTTCTGATAAGGACAGAGTATAGTGGAATATGACCTCTTTGGAACTAGATGCCATGCCCTTACTTATAAGTTGACAACATAAATGGATTTCCTCACCACTGTCGCCACATGGTGGTCAAAAGTAAGACTACTGCCTATGTGTTTACCCAGATCCCTAATCACTGGGTCGACTCTCAGTGGTATATTATCAACATGGTAATTATCTGGGATGGTTGACTTTCCAAATGGTACAATTATGCATATCTTAGCATTGAATTTAAGACCATGGCTTTGGCACAATTTGTTTGTCATAGATAGACCTTCTTGAAAAATGTTAGTGTCTGCCGGAGAGTCGATGATAACCCCTACTTGTAATCATCTGAAAACTTAGTCAGCCATAAACTTTCAACATTTGCTTCCATTTCACAGAAATAGATGAAAAAAGGAGTGAGCCCAGTACAGAGCCCTGGTGGACTCAACTAGTGACTGGCCTATTGGTAGAGGTGACCTCTCCTATTTTGACCTCCTGGGTCCTATCACTGAGCCAGTTGGCTATCCAATGGGTGACAAAATGATTTAAACCTAAATTAGTGAGCTTGTCTATAATGCCTGAGTGGAGTGAAGTGGAGTGTGCTGAATTAGAACCCTGACTCACCTGTGTTCTGACCAACCTACATCTGGGGCCTGAGGAGAACTGCTAACTTATCACTTCATTGCACTTAAATCCCATCCCCAAGGGCTGGGATGAAATGGGGTCCTGTGGCATAAAGGCCATGAATCCATGTGCACCTCACCTATAAGCTTTTCCTCCTACCATTCAACCCCAATCACCAACAGGGATCTTGGATGGGCATGCTTTTACTCCCTGTCTGTGGCATCAGTAACCCAAACTGCTAACTGAACTCGGCCGTCCTGGGGCCATACTCATGACTTTATCCCTCCATGACACTGATGCAGGCTCTCCAGTATTACATATGCAGTTATTTCATCAGGATACAATGTTAGCACCAGATCCAAAACCACAAGGCCATTACAAGAATTATATGTTCCACTATATGTCTGTCTTACTCCATAAAAATATATCCATAGGTTGTATCACTACTGGCGAAATTATGTTAAATGGTACTCAGGTCACACCTGCCACTAGACTTTAATAACATCAAATGATGATCCTCACATCTGATTGGTGTGTGCATACCTTTTTAACTACAGCCTAACAATTCCTGTTCTTCTGGCTGGTCATCATTTTATAACCCAGCTCAGTGTTTCAGTTTCACAGTGTCAAGGGTTCAAGGCTAATAGGCAGTTGTCATGTTGAGTGTGATACCAAGATGCATAAAAATACATATTATCATTTAAGAGGTAATTATTTCCTACATTAGTGATGACATTTCTCAGCTCTTCAAGATGTTGACTAATCTGCAAGAGTAAGCCAAGGCAGAAGAATGGTCGTTTTTAACTACATTACCAAAACCGAGCATAAAAACAGAAAACATTTTCAAGGTTTAATAGCACAAAAATAATTTTTGCAAACAGTGAAGAATAAAAACATTTATCAGAAATATTTTTGATTGATGACTTTTAACTGTTCATAACACATGCATATATAAATATGCATTATAGTAGTTTACTCTTGATAAAGTAAACTGCTTTGTTTTTTGCCAAACTGTGGATTTAACAAAATCAGGATTGCCAGTTGTGAGTGCGATGTTAAAGAAGTTCTTTTGGTTATGATAAATGTGTGCATGTGTGTGTATGTGTGTTAATGACAAAACTTTTGGATACACTAATAGTTTCAGCAGTAGGTGTGAAAGTGTGTGTCAGCGTGTCTGCGAATTAGAGATTAAGTAAGGCCTAGGTATGGGGAGGATTGTCGATCCATCAAAGACAGTTTTGACGAATGCAACTAAATCAACACCAGTTCACCAAAACCACCTTCAGTGAACAATGAAAAAAAAAGTGGGGGGGGCAAGCCACACTGCACCCCCATGTGGCAAGCCACCCCCCACCACAAATTTTGTATAATTATATATATATATATATATATATATATATATATATATATATATATATATATATATATATATATATCCCAACTCCAAAGTCACACAACAGTGGAGAAAAAGACAATCTCCACTTTTCATGAAGGAGACATCGGCTAACTGGCTTTAGTTTCTTTGCACTCACTGAAATCGCCTTCTCCAGATTAACATGCTCCTGTATTGGGATAGGTTTAGTTTTCTGCCTTTTTGTTGGTGTGTTTCCAATGTGGATGAGTGTCTTGAATAATCATACTGTTAGGGAAAAGTTTTTTTTGAAAGCTGATGTGCAAAGTTGGGATTTGGGGCAGGAATAAAGTGGTACAAGGGAGCAAAGTTGTGCAGACCTGCTGGAAAACCATGGCCCTGGAAGTCATAGATTGACAGTATAAGCAATCATTGATCTAGAGGAAGAAAACAATTTACTGTGAGAAATATAGCAATCATGACTGATTCGGATGCACTGAGTCCAAAAACAGCTAGTCTACAACCAGAATGTATAACTAATACACTACGCACACTTCTGTGAATTCCTGTATTTTTAATCTTCGTTCACTGAAGATTAAATTCTCATTTTTTTAAGTTTACATTTAATTCATGTTTTAACATTATGTTGTACAAATAAAATATAAACTTAAGTATAAAGTAGTCCTTGGACATCTGCAGTTTTACATATTGTGATAATATTTTTCTTTGCTACTCTTAATAGCACAGAAAGCAAGGGATGCTATTTACTGTTAACACATGCTGGTTGGGATGTGTTTAGCTGCAACCATATTATCTGACCCTAAGATCTAAAAACAATTTTCAATTTGTTACCAGGAATTGTTCAATAAGGAGAACACAAAAATATATGACTTCAAGTATCTTTTTTATATTACAGTAACTTTACCTGTGTAGAACTTCTTTAGTAAATTTTCTGGTGTATAAAAATGTTCTGTGTATAAGAGCTTCCTTGATAAACGTCACCTGAAAGGAGTAAACTGATCGGCATATAGCTAAATTTACTTTTCTTTGTTTGTGATTTCTTTATTACAGTTAAACATGAATTTTTAGAATTTTGTATGTGTATTTATTTATTTATTTTATTTTTTATTTTACATTTGTTAACCGGGGGTGTGTGACTGAGCCGAAAAGGCCCTTTTTCAGCAGAGGCCAGGGGAGAAAAGTTCCACAAAGAAAAATTACAGACACATTTAGTTATTTAGACATAATCAGTATACACACAAATTACAGGAGACATGGTTTTACAGTGGTGTGCGGCACATAAACAGTTACAGTGGAGAGAACAAACAAAAAAATATTAATTTTAAAAATAAAGGTAATTAATAGATTTGTGGTGTACAGCTGAAATTTGGAACATAGGTAGAATACATACATAGTACACAGGTACAGTACATACATTGTAGATTAGCCAGTGTTTGTGTGTAAGTCTGAAAACTATTATCAAGTGCTCTAGATTTTGTATGTATGTGTTATCCGCTTTCACTAGCCTGGGGAGCAATCATGCCAACTTTCCTTGAGATGTTGCCTGATGAGGTCTTTAAAGGAGGCTTTGGATGATGTGTTTTGAATGCTTGTAGGGACAGAGTCCCATTTTTTAGCCACTGAACTACTATATAGTGCATCTCCAAAGCTTTTGTAGCTGTTGGTGACTTCTAGTAGTAGTTTGATTGATGATCTAAGAGGCCTTTTGGCTGAGTGATGTTGTACTAGGTTTTTGAGGGCAGGGCACTTATTGGGGAGGTAATAGATAGAATGACAGAGGCAGAGCTGATTGTAGGTTAGGAGGCTGGGCAGTTCAAGCCAGTGGAGCTGTCTCAAAGCAGTACAGTGATGAGTTCTAGATGAGCAATTTGCAGCAAAGAGGGCAATTCTGTTATAGCAGGCTTCCATTTTGCTTAATTCAGTTTTGTTGAGATTAGTCAGAATGGGAGATGCATAGAGTAGGGTGGATAGAAGTTGGGAGTGAGCAATGGCTGATCTTGTGTTGTTGGTAAGAAATGGTTTGATACGGTAGAGCGACCCCAGTTTGGCATGTACTTTTTCAATAGTTAAGTTGAGATGATTATCAAATTTTAGGTGGGAGTGGGAGTCTATGGTTATTCCCAATAGCTTAGCCTGTGACACTGGAGCAATTGGAGTAGCATTAGTGGAGTAGATAGTAAATTGACTGTTAGTGTTTTTGTTAGAACTGGTTATAATCATAAGCTGAGTTTTCTTTGGATTGAGGATAAGTTGGGCTTTGGTAAGGTAGTTTTCAACATCAGAGAATGCTAGTTGAGTTGTTTGCAGGAGGGTGGGAATGTTTTGTGCAGCACAGATTAAGGTAGTGTCATCTGCATACTGAATTATAGATGCATGCTGTGTTTGCATGCATTGTCATGATGTCTGAAATAGTTTTAAATAATGTCCATATCTCTCAACCTCTTAGAACAAAAAAACCTGGACAAAGCCATAACTAATGGGGGGGGGGGGGGGGGGGCAAATGCCCAAATTAGGGACAATATTTAAATATTGCTCTTACAAACTTCGAATGTTGCTATAATAACAGATTTTGCATTAGCATGAATTTTCTGAAGGGTATAAATTCTGAAACTCAAACATCTGTCATTATTTTCTGACTTCATTCTTTAATGATTTGCCAGAATACCATAATTTTATGAAAAATGGACCAAAGATATGAGACAAAAATCTGGACATTCTATGAAAATCTGTACAGTTGAGATGTATGATAATGTCATAATTATCTATTTCAACTACAGTGGCCCTTTTGAATTTTGATTAACAGTGATTTTTTTTTTGTTTAGTAGACTAAAGCTGTTTTAAACTATATATATAACTGATGTATATATGCAATATCTCATCTGTCTATCTGTCTTATATTTATATACATCTGGGTGCCATGCAGCAGTTTGAATGTTCACTTGTTCAAATGAAGAGACGTCTGGCAAAAATGAATATGAAGATATCACAGTTGCCAGTCTTATAATGTATGAAATTGTGGTACAGTGGAGACTGGGAATTTGCTCTTTCTCCACTATAGTGCAATCTTATACTTATTATATATAAGGGTTAGGAGGTGTGGGAAGAGTTTAAAAAGTTTTCTTGTCTTTCTTTTTTTTTTTTTTTTTTTGGTCGATGTTATTGTTAAATGTTTGATTACTTCAGTTTCAAGCTCATTTACTGAAGCACTTTGTAGACAATATTTTATGTTTAAAGGACCATTAGTAGACTCATTTGAATATATCTATCTAAATATATATATATATATATATATATATATATATATATATATATATGGGTCTACTTCAGAGTATTGAAAACCCACTTATGCAAGCACCCAAGAGCGAGATGACAACAGCAAAATGACAGTTCATCGACTCCTCACATCACAGACATTTTAATGAGGGAAAAGAGGCAGTCGGCCAACAATAAAAACAAACCACAGCAAAATACTATGGACCCACACAAAAGGGAGCCTTTGCCCCCCACACCCCCCAACTAAATATATTAACTTCGAGATCGCATTATAGGGGAGAAAAGAGCAAACTTACAACTGTTGGCCAAGTGCATCCTTTCCCTTGATAAACTGTTGGCGATGTGAGGAGTCGATGAACTGTCTTTTTGCTGATTTCATCTCAATCATGTGTTTCATGTAAATGGGTTTTTATACTCTGAAGTAGACCCACACACACAGATATGTATATATATATATATATATATATATATATATATATATATATATATATATATGTGTGTGTGTGTGTGTGTGTGTGTGTATATATATATATATATATATATATATATATATATATATATATATATATATATATTTTTTTTTTATTTATATGTGTTTGTGTGGTATAGATTTGGTTTAACTACCAATGATCACAACACAAGTGATTGAAAAACATTCTTGCCCATGCAGACTTGCACAAAAACACACACACACACATGCATACATGCACACAAACACACACACTTTTAATTGCACAGGTTCATAGGTTCATAGGTTCATACTAGGCTATCTGCCCTGGGGCATTTATAAGCCTAGCCTGATTGTGTTTGGCTTACGCCACCCCTTGATTTGAGTATACAGTGCCCTTTTTAAAGTTTAGTTTACTGTGCCTCTGTCTAATAGTGGCACGGAAGTAATCCCCGGGACAAATCTACGATCCCCCATCCACTCATCAAGATTCTTCTTAAAGAGAGTCAGTGAGGTGCTCTGCCTAACATGAATTGGAATTCTATTCCAGAGCGAAGGGAGCTTCTGGGTTATGAATCTGTCCCTCCGACATGTTCTATTTGTTTCTGTGCTGAGGTTCAAGTCCCTCGAGCACGTGGCTCTAAGGGATTTAGATTTACTGAGGTGGAGCATGTCCATTAATTCTGAGTTGGACATAGCTTTATATGTCAGGCCTAGATCGCCTCGAAGTAGGCGGTATGCAACTGAGTAGAGCTGGAGTTTTTTTAACCAAGCAGCATATGGCATCTGTTTGAGTCCCTTGATCCTCCTGGTGAGGTACTTTTGGGGTGTTTCTAACTGCTGCAGGTGTCGGGTAAGGTACATCCCAAAGGGGGCATTGTATTCTATGATGGGCCTAATGAGGGATGAATAAAGTGGCATGATTACCTCTCTTGATCTAGATGTGAATCCTTTCATGATGAGGTGGGCTATGTAGAAGGTCTTTCTAACCACTTTGGCAATGTGGTTGTCAAAGGAGAGATTGCTATCAACTTGGGTCCCCAGATCCCTAATTACTTTCCCTGTACTTAATGGGTTACCACCTTTGTGGTAATTTGTGGGCACATTGTTTTTGCCAAAGGGTATGACTATACACTTTTTGGCATTTAGCTTTAGACCATGGCTCTGGCACCAGTTATCCGTCTCTGCGAGAACTTTTTGAAGGATTATTTGTGTCAGCTGGAGAGTCGATTATGGCGCCCAGTTTGAAGTCATCTGTGAACTTGGTGAGCCATATTCCTCCCACGTTGGCCTGTACCTCAGAAAAGTAAATACCGAACAAGAGAGGTCCCAGGACAGAACCTTGTGGGATGCCACTTGTGACCGGTTTCGAGTCTGACATGGCCCCAGCAACTCTGACTCTGTGGGTTCTGTCTTTGAGCCAGTTTGTGACCCATCTTGTGACATAGGGGTTTATATTTAGGCTGGATAGCTTATCTATGATGCCCGAGTGGGGTATTGTGTCAAATGCCTTTGTGAGGTCCAGATAGGCTGTGTGGACTACCTTCCCTTCATCTATGGCCTTGGTGACTGTTTCAAAGAAGTCGACCAGGTTCAAAAGGCAGGATCTGCCCTTAACTAAGCCAAATTGGGTAGGATCTAGTGTCTGTAGGTCTCCAATGTCTTTGTTTATGAGTTCCATGATGATCCTCTCCATAGCCTTGCAGACTAGGCTAGTCAGGCTTATGGGGCGATAGTTTCCAGGGTCCACAGAGGCGCCACCTTTGTGGAGTGGGACCACTGTTGCTGTACGCCATTCTTTGGGCACATATCCTGTAGTGAGGCTGAGATTGTACAGCAGTTTTACTTGAGGGATTAGTTCTTCTTGGAGTTCATGTAGGACGCAACCCGGGATGCCATCTGGTCCCATGGAAGCAGTGTTTTTTGCTTTGGAGAGGGCGGCCTTCACCTGAGCATCAGAGATGTTTGGGAGGCTGCACTCTGCCGGGATAGCTACTTGCTCTTTTGGGGTGGAGAAGTTTGCACTGAACCTGTCTGCCAGGATATTGGCGATGTGTGTGGGTTCAGTGTATTTTTTGTCATTTAGAATCAACTCAGAACAAGTCTGGGAGTTGCATCCCAGGTTCCTAACATAACTGAAAAAAGCCTTATGATTGTCTTTAGTGTCCTGTGCAATTTTTCTCTCGAAGCTGGCCTTGGAGGATTTTATGAGGGATCGTAATTTTTTGCTAGTACTGATCAGAGATGCCTTCTCTTTTAGGGATTTTGCTCTATCATGTAGTAGCTTCCTCCTTCTGTTGTACAGTTTATTTATGGCTGGGGTCCACCAGACTGGATGCCTGCCTTTGGATGATTGGGTCTTGATTTTGTTTGGGATAGCATGATCCATGCATTCCTGGAGATGTCCGTAGAATGCGTTTATATAGGATTCTGCAGTTTGGGCCGTAGTTTCCACTGGCTCTGGGGCCTTGAAGGATTCCACTTCAGTTTTGAGAAGTGTGAAGTTCGCTTTGGAGAAGTTTTTCACTGTGGTTTTCTGGGTTGGGGGTGAGGTTGGGATGTGGATCTCCAGTGAAATTAATTTATGGTCTGATCTTACCAATGAGGGATATACTTCTGGAAAGGAGCATAGAGTCCCCATGTTGGTAATGATAAGGTCTAGTATGTTTTCCCCTCTTATGGGAGTGGTGACTAGTTGTTCCATAGCATTTGAGTTTATAAATTCCAGGAACCTTTGGGCTAAGGTGCTGGGGCTTGAGTAATGCTCCCAGTCTATGTTTGGGTAGTTGAAGTCACCCAATATAATGGTGTTCGGAGAGATCTTCATGTTCTCCAATGTTTTCAGGAAAGCTGAGTGGGATTCCTGACTTTGAGACGGTGGTCTGTAGGATGCTATAAACTGAAAAGCAGTCTTGTCCACTGTCAGTTGCACATGGATGGTCTCTGATACTTCGTGCAATGCTATTAACCTGGAGGTGTGGATATCCTTGATAAATATGGAAACTCCCCCTCCTTTTGTGGTTTGGTCTGGGTTTTGGGGCCGAAAAGCATGATATGAGGTATAACCTGGTAGTGCTGGGGTGCTCTCTGGAGTCTTGAACCAGGTTTCTGTCACTGCACAGATATCGATGTTCTCCGTGCTGAGGAGAGCTTTGAGTGCATGCATCTTGAGGTTAAGACATCTGGCATTTAGCAGCATTACCCTTAGTTTCTTGTTCCTTGTGCTGTCTATGGAGGTGGTTTTGGCTTTTGAGCCTTGCCTAAAAAAGGCACTATGGGGGTGGCAAGAGCCTTTGCCAATATTTGAAAGCCCAGGGGTGACAGGTGCAAACCGTCCCTAGCGATGCAACGTGGCTTGTCAAGCATGTCATCCCAGGCTGACAGACACTGGATCCTCTTTGAATGACACCAAAGTTTTAGCCAGTTGTTAAAATCGATCATTTTGTCTTTATACTGTGGCATCATTCTAGGTGAGGGTAAGATGCTGCTCAAGGTCAGGGTCATACCGGCCTGGGCTACATGATCAGAGAGCTCCTCTATGTCTCTTTTCATGTAGTTGAGGGAGGTACGTCTCAGGTCATTCACACCAGCATGTACAATGACTGAGTCATATTTGTATTTGCTTTGGAGTGACCTGAGTGCTTGCGTTATGTGGCGGATCCTAGCGCCCGACAGGCAGCTCACTGTGACCTTCTCTTTATTCAGCCTGGTGAGCGGGACATCAGTGTGTCTGACAATAGAGTCACCTATTACAAGAGTATCAGGTGTGTTATTCAGCCTTAAGGGCTGTGACTGCTTGGCACACTGACTTTGTGTGCTATGTGTTGTACGTGTTTTGTTTTGGGGTAGTGTTTGCTTGGATGTCTGCTTTGGAGGTCTCTGTTGCTTAGGTAGATTTTTATTTAGAGCCTCCGAGTATGTTTTTGTGTTTTTATGTGTTTGGTTCGCTGTTGTGGTGGGACTATGTGATACTGGAATTGTGTTGTGTGAGATTACCTTCTCCTCCTGACTGGTTACACCAGTTTTGAGATGAGAGAGCTCAGCCTCCAGTTTGGCAATATGGTTGCATCTCTCACATATATTCGAACCTGTTTGGAGGAGGAGAGGGTTGTCCGTATACATGAGACAATTGTAACATTGCCTCAAAATTCCCAGATTCACCAGCTGGACTGGAGAGGAAACCACTGACTGACCTTTGGACATGCTAGAGCAATATAGGGAACTGAATTAAAACGGACCAATAGGGGACAAGGTAATCGTAGAGCGTATAAGTGTAAGTAGTGCTTATGGTTTATTAGTGCTAACTTGTAAAATTACTTATTTGGACCAGTGAGGGGCCTTAGAATGAGAATATGGTGTTTACTTTGAGAGATAGAGCATGTATTCTCATTATCTCTAAATTCAGTTAAAATGCAGTCATATACATAGTTCAAACTACAGCGAAAAAAATGCAAAAGTGTATACTGTCAATCTTCTTATATGCATTAAGAAGATGTTGAAGTTTGGGTGTTTGTTTAAGAAGTTTATTGTATACAAATACATCAGGATGCATGGCTGGAACAATAAACTTAAACTGTCTAACTAACTGACTGACTACATATATGCATGCTCACACCCTAGTTGATCACTCAAGATTGCACTCTTGCTTGCACGTGCTCAGGACTTATAGGCATGTGCTGACTTACTGGAAAGTTTCTTAAAGGTATATCACACAGTGTGATCTACATCCTTCCTCTTTAGTGAGCTATCTCATATAAACAATGACATTTCAGTAGGCATGCAATTTTACAGACACTAATAAAGAAAAACAATAGTCATCTCCAGGCTGCCATGTATCTAGAAGTAGGTTTTGAGATGCAACCTGTTCTCATGACATAATAGTTAGGACTGGACTTAGCAACAGGGACAGTCACTGGGGAATCTTCTCCTTGAAGAATTTCATGGATTTTCTGAGGAATGGGGATTGCGGAAGGAATGTTCTCTGGAACAGGAACATTGTGCAATTCACTCTGAGAACTAGAGTCTTGGTCACAGGCAAGATGCTATAACTCTGGTTCAGACGCTGGTAACAAATGGTTCCAATTTCATCTGAATTCCATTCCTTGTGATTCCACAATGTATGATCTCAGCTCTTGACACAAACTTTTCATAAATCTGATGTGATCAAAACCATTTGACATCTGCATTCTCATTATCTTCTCTTTTTGTAAAAAATGGAGCGGTTGGCTGGATTTATCATAGTAAAACTTCTGGGCTTTTACTGCTTTGTTGTTCTTAGCATTTGGAACCAATAAATTACTGTTAATTGGTAATGTGGTTCTGGTTTGTCTCGACATAAATTTCTGGGCAGGTGAACCAAGATGACTATCGCGTGGAATATTTCTGAGATTTAACGAGCTTCGAAAAACATCAGTATTGTTACATCTGGATTTCTCTAACAGCTGTTTAGCACTTTGAACTGCACATTCAGCCAAGCCATTTGACTGAAGGTATTCAGGACTGCTTATTATATGAACAAAGTCCCACTCTTCTGCAAATTGTTTGAACTGCTGACTAGTAAACTATGCACCATTGACAGAAATATCTCTGTGCAAAGTACCATGGACAGAAAAATGTCACTTCAACTTAGTAGTGAGAGTACCAGAAGTTAGGTCGGGAAGAAGGTCAGTCTTGAACCAATCTGAGTAAGAGTTTAACATCAAATAATGTTGACCATTCCACTCAAAGATATCTGTGGCCACTGTCGACCACGGTAGTTCTGGAATCTGCCTTAACTTAAAGTGGTTCTTTTTGTTGATGTGGCTTTGTGCTATTAGATGCTGAACAAGATGAAAGTACTTTCTCAATATCTCTTGCTATAGAATGCCAAAATACTAGACCTCTTACCCTTCTTTTGGTAGAATGAGTTCCTGGGTAGCCAGGATGTAAGATCTTGATATATTCTTGATGCAAGGATTTTGGAACAATCACCTTAGGACCTTTCATTGATATCATTGTCTGACAAAATGTCATCTCTGCATGAAAAATAAGGTTGCACTTCTACTGGCAAACAGAATGTCTTTGAAGGCCATCTTTGACTGATAAAGAGGTTTAGCTTCTGAAGAACTGGATCTGAAGCTGTGTGAGTTCTGAGCTCATCAAGATATTTGGAAGAAAAATGTCTCATTTCCATGACCTCAAAATCAAGTTGCTCATTGTTATGCTGTTCTGTGTTCTTTCTAGGTGATCTGGATAAAGTATCAGCAAGATGAAGAAGTTTGCCTTTTGTGTAGACAAGATAGAAGTTATGAGTAAAACCAAAAAATAAGTGGTTAAGGTAAACTGTGCTTCCAAAATCCAGTCAAATAGCATAAAAACACTGGAAACAACAGACCAAGGCTGCGAAATAAAAAATACAAAAATTTATTTCCACAATAAACAAACGGTGAGTGCTTTCATGGACCAAGCCATTGTCTGATGAAGTGGCTTGGTCCACAAAAGCACTCACAGTTTGTTTATTGTGTAAATAAATGTTTGTATTTTTTATTTCGCAAGATAGAAGTTATACTTTTGCAATCTCAACATCATATGTTGTAATATGCCTGGAGCCGTATACAAAGGCTTTCTCAAAATAGTGACTAGAGGATGGCAGTCAGTTTCGATCTGGATAGGTCGACCATAAATATAATCATGGAACTTGAACATGTCAACTCAATTGCTAAAATTTATTTCTCAATCTAGGCATACTGCATCTCAGTTTGGGTAAGAGTTCTCAATGCATATGCTACTGGTCTACCCTCTTGAAGAATGACTGCATCTAGACCAAATTTAGAAGCATCATAGGAAGGAGTAACTGGCTTGTGAACATCACAATAGGTGATAGTTGGTGGGTTGGCAGTTTTCTGTTTCAGGGCATTAAATACTTTCTGGTGCTGTTCTGAGCATGACCAAATTTTATCTTTGTCTGTCAGCTCTCTTAACTGTGTTGTAAGTTGGCTAAAATCTGGAATGAACTTGACCATGCCAAGAAAACATTGTAGGTCTTGAACATTGTCTGAAGCTGGCATCTGGAGAATTGCGGTTTGCTTGGAAGGATCTGGTCATATGCCTGAACTGGTAAACAAGTGACCAACATAAGTAACTTCTCATAGCCTGAACTTGCACTTCTGAGGATTCAGCTTAGATTCACTTCATGTGCTCTTTCCAGAACTTTCCTGAGGTTTCTGTCATGTTCAGCTTCACCATTGCCTCCTACTAGAATATCATCTACTATAATAGCATGGGGATAGCCAGAAAAAAATTTGCTCCATTGCACACTGAAAGACTTCACTGGCAGAATGTATTCCAAATGGCATTCTCAGAAATATGTATCTTCCAACTGGTGTACCAAATGTGGTTAATAACAATGATTTTTGGTGAAGCAAAATTTGACAAAAGGAACTTTTTGCATTTGAGACAGAAAAAACAGTGGCGTTTGGCATGAGGGCCGCAACCTCTTCAACTGTATTCATTGAATGATGAGGTATTTTTAATGCTTTGTTCAAATCTCTTGAATCAATATATATTCCGATATCATCTGAGCATTTCTTATGAGCTACCACCATAGAGGATACCCATTCAGTAGGTTCTTGTACTGGACAAATTACACCTAGCTGCACTATTTTGTCTAGCTTGGCTTTGACTCTGTTTTGCATAGCTTCTGGAAGATTCTGTTCTGATCTGATAACTGGGCTTGCCTCTGGGTCTAATTTCATGGAATACACAACTGGTAGTTTGCCTATTTATTACACAAAAATATCAGCATACTCAAAGAAAAAATAGTTTGGACAAAATTTGAGCTGTTGTCATGCAGGCTTACATGGTGAACTTCTTTATTATATGAATGCATTCCAATTTTCAAACTGTCTCTGAGGCCTAATAATGACTGCACATGTCTCTTGCTACATAAAACTGCAAGTCATAGCTGTTTTCAGCAGAATAACATGAAAGCACTACTGAGCCTTCGGTTTGAATCTCTTCACCACCATAAGCAACAAGCTTCACACACTTTGTCAAATCAAGTTGTTCTGCAGCTTTTAATCTAGCAAATGCTTTTGCTGACATAACATTGCACTTTGAGCCAGTATCTACTTTGAGCTGTACAGGTCTCCCATTAATCAAACAGTACAAAATATCTCATTCTTTGTCCACAAATCTGCTGCATTGACTGTTTCACCAAGGTTTACACCATCAACATAAAAAGAAGGGTTGCAGCTTTCTAATTGATCAACTGGCCCCTAGAAATGCCCTATTTTAATGAAACAATGTGCCTTATTTGATTTACAAAATCTTTTGAAATGATTCCACTTACTGCAAAAATGACATTGCTTACCAAAAGCTAAGCACTTTTTTCTTTTGGGTTAGTGATTTCCACCACAGTTACGACAGTTGACAATGAAGCTAGGTGGGTGCACACATTTTGACTTTGCTGACTCACCCTTATGCATCACTGAGCAGGCTCTGAAATTTGCTGAAAAGACACAGGATTTCCCAGGGACTGTTACAGGACCTGCAGTAGTTGCCATGTGCTTGGGCCTGTTTCTTTTAACCACGTGCTGCATACTATCAACATTAGCTTTGTCACTGTGTTTTCCACAGCTATTCTCATTTGTAAGCATACTTGTATGCTTTTCTGTAAGCTCGTATATCTGAAAAATCTCAATGGCCTTATTCAACATCAGATCACTATCTTGAAGCAAAATCTTTCTCACTGTGTCATTATTAATCACACATACAAGCCTGTACTTTATCAACTCATCTCTCAAATCACCAAATCTGCATGTTTTAGCCTTGTTTTTCAAGTCAGTTATATATGCTGCAAAAGTTTCACCAGGCTTTTGATCCCTTGTGTAACATAAGTGCCTTTCCATTGTAATATTTGTTTGGGGGATTGCACATTCTCTAAATTTACATTTTAAGAACTGTGGGTCTTCTCTTGTTTCAGCCGATACCACTTTATGGCGGTCTTCCCTCTCCCCTGCAAACACTGCAGGTACATACACAAATGAAAACTCTCTTTCTATGGCCTCTGAACCAGCTAAATTAAGCATTATAAATGCTTTTGTATGTGCGTCTTTGTCAGAAAAATCAGCCTCTATGAAAATATCATATTCCTGCTCAAACACTCTCCAATTTTCTGCAATATTGATATCAAACATAAGTGGTGTGGGTTTGCAAAATCCTTCTGCCATGCCCACAGATTATAATAAAACACAATGCAGAATTGGCACTTGTAATTATGTACAAACATGCACACACACCAGGTACTTGTAATAATAAATGCACAATAAACTATTTGAAATACTGTACTCTGTGAAATATGTTTTAAAAGAACTGTATTTTTCGAAAGTTTCTTTGAAACAACTTTACTTTGCAAAATAACTGCACTGTAATATTGCACACACTTGCAAATACATTGCAAACATCAGAACTTTTAAATAACCTTAGTTAATATGAAAAAGTATCACATAGTGAAAAAATACAGTTGCTTTCCCTTTTTTTGTACATTTTATGTAACTCGGATATTGTTTCAAACGTTTTTCTAATTATTTCAAATATTTTTATCAATATGTCTCAGTTTTTGATATTTCATTTAATAAGAAATTTATTTTGAGCATTCTAAGTACTTCATTCTATATTTATAGCAAAATAAATAATTTAAACAAGTTTTAGCACCTGGAATTTGTTTCTGACCTGCTTTGCGAGGTGTTTGAGCAGTAGGGATGATCCACTCCATCTTTAACCAATTGCCTCATGGCTGTAACTCTGGATGTCATTATGACACCATGTCACTCTTCTTATGTGCATTAAGAAGGGGTTGAGAATTGGGTGTTCATTTAAGTAGTTTATTGTACACAAATACATCAGGATATATGTTAGGAACATTAAACTTGAATAGATTATCTAACTGACTTGTCTACATACATGCATGCATGCTCACACTCTGACTGCTCACTCACAATTGCACTCTTGCTGGCACATGCTCAGTACTTATGCATGTCCTGACTCACTGGAAAGCTTCTTAAAGGTATATCACACACTCTGCTCTACATATACTACTGAATCACATACACTTACTCTTACACTATTTAAATATGATCTGCCAGGAATACCATAGTAATTGTGGCAAAAAAACATGGTCATCAACCACAACACCTCCATTATCTCGTCACAGCAAACAAATGAAGTAGTACCAAGAAAGGCGACCTGCAGTCCTCCCATGCTAGACAGAAGCCAAACATGATGGTAGAAGAATTGCAGCCCAAAGTGGGCAAGTGTGAAGGGACACAGGTTAGGCAGAAACAACTATGAGAATCTACCATGGCAGTAAGGTACAGGAGTGGAAACATAGGCAAAGCACTACAAGCACACATTGAGAAGGGATATCAGGAGGCACAGAAGGAGGCAGTAGCAACCAAGGACACATAGCTCCATGAAAAAAAAAATAATCACAGGCTAGGCTTCCAAGCAGTCGAAGTCAGGACATCTGTAGGAACACAAATGTTACTGCCTAATGACAAGTTAAGGGCTATGGAAAAAGTGCATGCACAGTGTTAGGGTGCATACAGCAGTGTATGCAGAGATAATAAAAAAGAAAAACACTGAAAGAAGTGCCACACAACTTTCTGTGTAGGACCAGGTTCACTCCCATAACATGCTCACAGTAACAACACATTACCCAACATCTTAGTGCAGAAAATCAAGATAAAGTATAAAATAGGTAGGGGCAAAGGCACTAATACAGGGACACATTGTAAATATCACTCCAAGAAGAGTAGAAAAGTGACAGACTAACAGGAGTTGTGTTAACATGCATAATCTAAAGGATATGAATTCTGAAACTTAAGTGAATATCAGTATGTAGTGATTGTAATGCATAGTGACATATCCATAAACCTAAAACTGTATGAGCAACACACTACCATTAACTAATACATGCCATGATGTCAAGACTGTAGCAAGTCTACCAGGATGGTATGTCAACCAACAGGCTGAAGTCTACTGCTAACCATGCTCGGCATATAAACACCTGCAATGAACAAATGTGAAACATGCAGGTCACAGAGGGGCACGGTGGGCAGGGTAAACATACTATCAGCCAGCAGCAGCACACATGGCAGTCCACCCATGAGATAGTGCACAATGGAGGGACAGTAAAGACTGATGAGACCAGGGGGATACATGCAGGGAAGGAAGGTGGGATGTGGGGGAATGAAAAGCAAGTTGACTGCCCCACACAGAAGCACAAAACAATGGCTCATCCAAAAGTCAATGGTGATGGCCAATGCAATGTCAACAGCACAAACAGTAGGCAGGACAGATATGGTAGGGTACAGGGCAGGGACAGAGCAGCACAACACATACATGATAATAGTTACATAGTAGGCCTGTGAGATGACCAAGGGAGGTAGCCTACAGAGGTACACATAAATGCACAGAGGATGGACGAGGTATGTAACCTGGTACACAATGGGACAATCCCTGTCCTAGGCAGGAAAGAAAAGGCAGAAAAGACTAGGTCACATTAAATGTAGAAGAGAATGCAATCACATAAGTTGGGATGTGGACATTGGCTGGTGAGCAGCCTAGGTTGGACACATGTAGTAGCCAGAATTGTTTTACCCAAGTTTCAACACATACAGTGACAACAGCAAACATGTGACTATGTCGTATGAAAATATATATGAACTTTCCCAGATGCATACAGATATACACCCAGCACCAGCATACCATGGTGGCAGTATTAAGCACAGTGGCAGCATTGAGGACAAATATCCAAACCTTATCCATGCATGTCTATGTTAAGGTTGATGTATGGAACACATACATACACAATGATATGGTATACAGAACTTCACTGGCAAGTGTACCAATTGCATGCTATGCATAAGGTGTCTGCATATATACCGACAGCACTCTACAATATATAAATGTGTTGCAACACTGTAGTAAACATGTGGATGGATTTGGTATAAGGTAGTGCAGTGCAGCTGTAGATCTGTCTTGTGTGTGCCGGGTCTGTCCATTGTATGTATATATGCATGTACGGTCACTATATGCCTACATGTAATAGTTATGTGCTGTAGCATGTAGATAGTCGATGGTACTCCTGTAATCTTGCTTGCCTTACAACACTGATAACAGTCTTCATTTGTGCTGTTGTACGACCTTCCTTCTGGTGTAGACAGACACAGTCTAAAGCATGCCTCCCTCCTATTCTCCATGGTATTCTGCTCATGCTGGATAATGGTTAGGTCTTGCAGGCTACACAATGGCCTACCTAACAGCACTCTGAGCTGCTGATGTCAGGCCTCCACTTTGTTTTCTGTATGCAGCAGATCACAGTTCACCACATCTGACACACTTCTAAAGCAGACAGGATACATTGGTGGGAGTCTCTTCACAACGTGCTGCTCAGTAGAATGCTTCTTAT
Organism: Protopterus annectens; assembly: GCF_019279795.1. Lineage (NCBI taxonomy): Eukaryota > Metazoa > Chordata > Ceratodontiformes > Protopteridae > Protopterus > Protopterus annectens. The sequence continues at coordinate 315,515,838 of NC_056748.1, forward strand.
GATGCCCTCTAATATAGTGATGTTCAATGTACTGCAGAACATCCTGGCATGCAGGTAGAAATGTGTTCTGCAGTTCAAGGAATGCTGATATAACCTTGTCCTCATTCAGAAATGTTAATGTGACTACTTTGTGCATTTGCATTCTGTGCCATAAAGTATGTAGAGATGGTTCCACTGCACCAACCACCATATTATTTGTGCAAAATTATATAAGCAGCTCTTGGGCAATGCTGTGGGCACATGTTGCTAAACTGTCTTGATAGCAGCCCATTCAAAATCAGTTAGTACATATTCTGCATCCAGGTAGAGACCAAAGGTTTTGCCTATATTGTCAGTGACACCCCACAGAGCACCATATACCATGGCTGATCGACAAGTCATCAGTACATATATTGGTCAGGCCATGTGGTGATTTGATGTTTTCCCAACATACTTATGTACAGTGTACAACTGCTGGCATATAACAGCTTTCATGAGGAATGTCCTATCTGCAAGTAAAATCTTTGAGCTGGCCAATCTATTATGTTTGCCTCTGTCGTAGGTATTCCTACAGTCAGGTCAGCGTCCTTAGCATGATAAGGATGTACGATTAACTTACCAGTTTTGATTGTCATGTAATGTCAAAGCTGTCATGGAACAACCTGCCTGTACCGTCTGATGGTACCTGCTGATGGTGCACTTCAGGCACCTTGCTGTCACCATTACCATCATCACTTTCATATGTGCAGTTTGTTGTAATTCCTGTATTATCTGTACAGGTGCATCCCTACTTGTGGATGCCCTGTTTTTAACATTGGTTATTAACTGTGATAAGGGAGCAGATACAGCACTGGGGGCATGTTGATGGCCTATGTTTTTTGTAACACCTCTCGCTTATCTGCGGCTATTGTTATGGACCTTTCAGTATATTATTTATGTCTTTTCAAAGGACATGCCTAAAAATGATGTATGCCCATACATTTCTCCAGGTTATATACATATCTATCAATTTTTTTTCTCAAATAACTTTTTATTGAATTTTACAAAAAAGGACAATGAACCAATATGGCGTGACAATACAATCAAAATAAAACAGAATTAAGTACAAAGTGAAACAGGTACATCATGAATATATACATTTATAGTGTAGTCCTCTTATATAACATAAGCTGTAACAGAAAAAAGGGGGAGGGGGAACAAAAAGAAGAACTATGTACAAGATTATCAAACATATATACACATATATACACCTGGTTCAAGGCTCCTGAGAGCACCCCAGCACAATCAGGTTTTACCTCATATCATGCTTTCCGGCCCCAAAACTTGGACCAAACCACAAAAGGAGGGGGAGTATCCATTTTCATAAAGATACCCACACCTCCAGGTTAGTGGCAATGCACGAAGCATCGGAGACTATCCAGGTGCAACTAACCATAGGCAAAACTGCCTTACAGTTTGTAGCATGCTACAGACCACCCTCTCAAACTCAGGAACCCCACACAGCCTTCCTGAAGACACTGGAGAGTATGAATGTCTCTCCAAATACCATCATTTTGGGAGACTTCAACTACCCAAACATAGACTGGGAACATTACTCAAGCCCCAACACCCTAGCCCAAAGGTTCCTAGAATTCATAAACTCAAATGCAATGGAACAACTAGTCACCATTCCCACAAGAGGAGACAATATACTAGACCTGATCATCACAAACATGGGGACAAAATGCTCCACACCGGAACTATATCCCTCTTTGGTAAGATCAGACCATAAATTAATCTCACTGGAAATCCACATCCCGCCCCCACCCCCTGCACAAAAGACCACAGTGAGGAACTTCTCAAAAGCAAACTTCACACTTCTTAAGACTGAAGTGGTATCCTTCAAGGCCCCTGGGCCAGTGGAAACCACAACCCACACTGCTGAATCCTTTGCAAATGCCTTCTATGGCACCTTCAAGAATGCATGGATCATGCAATCCCAAATAAAACCAAGACCCATTCCCCCAAAGGCAGGCACCCGGTCTGGTGGACCCCAGCCATAAACAAACTTTACAACAGGAGGAGGAAGCTACTACATGACAGAGCAAAATCCCTAAAAGGGAAGGCATCTCTGATCAGTACTAGCAAAAACCTACGATCACTCGTAAAATCATCCAAGGCCAACTTTGAGAGAAAAATCGCAAAAGACACAAAAGACAATCACAAGGCCTTCTTTAGCTATGTTAGAAACCTGGGTGGAAACTCCCAGATATGCTCAGAGTTAGTCCAAAATGACACAAAATACACTGAACCCACTGACATTACCAACATTCTGGCAGACAGGTTCAGTGCAAATTTCTCCTCCCCCCCCCAAAAGGAGAAATAACTATGCCAGCAGAGTGTAGCCTCCCTAACATCTCAGATGCCCAGGTGAGAGCCGCCCTCTCTAAATCTAAAAACACAGCATCAATGGGACCGGATGGTGTCCCGGGCTGTGTGCTACATGAACTCCAAGAGGAACTAAACCCACACATAAAGCTGCTGTTTAATCTTAGCCTTACTACAGGATACGTACCCAAAGAGTGGCGTACAGCAACAGTGGTCCCACTTCACAAAGGCGGTGCTTCTACGGACCCTGGAAATTGCCACCCATAAGCTTGATGAGCCTGGTCTGCAAAGCTATGGAGAGGATCATTATGGAACTCATAAACAAAGACATTGGGGACCTACAGACATTGGATCCTACCCAATTTGGCTTTGTCAAGGGAAGATCCTGCCTTTTAAACTTGGTCGACTTTTTTGAAACAGTCACTAAGGCCATTGAAGAGGGTAAGGCAGTTCACACAGCCTACCTTGACCTTGCAAAAGCCTTTGACACAATACCCCACTCGGGCATCATAGACAAACTCACCAGCTTAAATGTAAACCCATATGTCACAAGATGGGTTGCAAACTGGCTCAAGGACAGAACCCACAGGGTCAGAGTTGCTGGAGCTATGTCAGACTCTAAGCCAGTCACAAGCGGTGTCCCACAGGGCTCAGTCCTGGGACCCCTCTTGTTCGGCATTTATTTTTCCGAGGTACAGGCAAACATAGGAGGATTGTGGCTGACAAAGTTCACAGATGACTGCAAACTGGGCACCATAATTGATACTCCAGCGGACACAAACATCCTTCAGAGAGGCCTCATAGAAATGGATAATTGGTGCCAGAGCCATGGCCTTAAGCTGAACACCAAAAAATGTATAGTCATACCCTTTGGGAAAAACAAGGTACTGACAAATTACCCCATAGGTGGTAATCCTTTAAATACGGAAGAGGTAATCAGGGACCTAGGGACCCAGGTTGACAGTAACCTCTCATTTGACACTCACATTGCCAAAGTGGTTAGGAAGACCTTCTATATTGCCCACCTTATCATGAAGGGTTTCACATCTAGATCAAGAGAGGTCATTGTGCCCCTGTACTCTTCTCTTATCAGACCAATGATTGAGCACAATGCCCCATTTGGGATGTATCTCACCCAACACCTGCAGCAGTTGGAAAGACCCCAAAAGTTCCTCACCAAGAGGATAAAGGGTCTTAAACATATGTCATATGCTGCCCGACTGAAAAAACTCCAGCTCTATTCAGTCGCATACCGCCTACTCAGAGGTGATCTGTGCCTGACGTACAAGGCCATGTCCAATCCGGAATTAATGGACATGCTCCACCTCAGAAAATCCAAATCCATCAGAGCCACGAGAACAAGAGACTTAAACCTCAACACAGAAATAAATAGGACGTGCTAGAGGGACAGATTCACAACCCAGAGGCTCCCTACACTCTGGAACAGAATCCCAGTCCATGTTAGGCAGAGCCCCTCACTGACTCTATTCAAGAGAAATCTCGAGTGGATGGGAGATCGTAGGTTTACACCGGGGGTCATCTCTGTGTCACTACTAGACAGAGGCACAGTAAACTAAACCCTAAAAGGGCGTAGTATTCTCATCCTAAGGGGTGGTGAAAGCCACATACACTCTGGCTAGGCTTATAAATGCCCCAGGGCAGATAGCCTAGTACGAACCTATGAACCTATGAACAAGAAAAGATTACCCAAAGGTTATATAGGAGGTGCTACTGTGATTTCCATAGAAAGGAACCAAGTAATTCTGTAATAAAGACACAAACATACAAGGAGGTAGATCAGACTAGCCAGGTTGAGAAACTTAAGCATCTTGGATACTAGATCATACACTTTCTAATCGCCCTGAGAAACATCAAAAAATATTTTCCATATTTCCTTGTAATATACTCACTTATTTGGGTTATTAATGAAAATTTTTTGTGAAGATATGTACTTTATCGCTAAATATTAAGGCCGCACCAGGAAATGTTAGTGCGAGCTAACCAGTTTCTAGTTATATAGAATTTGGTCAGTAAACATAAAATGATGAGTGCATGAAGCTTAAATCTAGCTAACCTAAGATCAGTGACATGCAGGATTGCTAGTTCCCATGAAAGGGTCGATTGTTGATAACCCATCTTTTCTAGTCTAACTTTGAGGGAGCACCAACATTAATATGTGTGACTACAGGACCAAAGAATGTGTAGCAAGTCCTCTTGAGGAAAGGAGCAGCAAGGACATGATGAGGATGTATTGGAATTAAATTCATTTAAGATACATGGGGTAAAATAAGTATCATTATTTATCATTAGTTGTGTGTAAATCAACTTTTTAAAAGGAGAAAACTTAAGAGTTAATTCTATTGCTCTGAGTTTTTGGTCTTTACTAAGATTACTATCCCGCTGATTCCAGTAGTTGGAAAAAAGTATTGCATTCTGATGCTTGGAGGCCATCAATAGTTTATAAGAATTAGATAGCATGTTTTTACTTCTAGATAGACGTTTTATGATTTCCAAAGTAGCCAAAATGTTATTTTCAATATTTGGTTCATCTGACACTACTTTAGGAGTTCTCTGGTTTGATGAAGGATGATAGTGTACTTCTGACTGAGTTTTAGCTCTTCCTTAAGTTCACTCAGTGATTTCTCCTTGTGTCTATATATATCCCAATTGGAACAATTTCTTATTAAGGGGTACTCAAGTAAATTAATCATTTTGTTGTTTAACCTAATATTAGGGTTCATATGGATTGGTTGTAATAACTGAAGAGTATTCTCTAACTCCATGAACTTTAATATATTCTGGAAGTCTTTAACCCTTTGCTTCATAATGGTATGAATGGGAATAGAATTCAGGATTTTAAGTGATAAGAAAGGCAAGGGTATAGGGTTAATATTGATACTAGTCATGTGCCTATGCCAGAGTTTGATCCATTGAGGGAACCATACTTTATCAACCTGAGAGAAAGTGGAAACTGGTATAACCCTACTTGCACATATTATCAAGTAATAAAGATGAAAGTCAGGCAAGCTTAGACCACCTTTTAGTTTAGGGAAGCATAATTTCTGATAATTTATTCTAGTCACCTTAGGGAACCATATGAACTTAGCCAAACCTTTGTTAGTCCTTTGAAAAAAAGTATTTGGGATGGTTAGATTTAAAGTATTAAATTGACAGAGTAACCTAGGACATTCATCTGTATAATTGCAGCTTTGGACAGGGGGGATAAATTTAGTTGTTGCCACCTGTGCAAGTCCTGTAAAATACCCGTCCATACCTTCAAGAGATTATTCTGGTACATAGACTGAGAGGTACGGTCAAAATGTATACCCAGATATTTAAGGGAATAACTAATTTTGAAAGGGGATTCTGTGAACAAATTTTCTTTATGACCTGATAGGTTTATGGGGAAAATCATTGATTCCTTTGGGTTTATTAGATAGTTCGAAACTCCAGAAAAAGGAGTCTATTGTATCAACTAATCTCCTAATGTCTGAGATGGGACATTCAAAATAGATGTTTAGGTCATCTGCATGAGCCGATAGGCTTGTCTTGATATTTAAAGTGTTAGGGATAGAGTGAAATGTAATTTGGGATACTGAGAAAAGTAGGGGCTCAAGGTAGAGGTTAAAAAGTTATGGCAACAAGGGACATCCCTGTCTTGTTCCATTTTGTATTTGGATGGGTTTAGATAGGGTCTTATTATTATAAAGATAGGTATAAGTTTTGTTGTACAGGTTTTCAATAGTGTTGATAAGGCTTTTAGGGATATTGAAATGAGACATGGTTGTAAATAAGAATTTTCAAGTTCACCCTATCAAAAGCCTTATAGGCGTCAAGTATTAGCCTTTATATAGGGCTATAGTTTCTCCTGTTATGATGCACCGTAGCATCTAATGTTAGGGTATTGACCCACATTTGTCTATTCGTCATGAAACCTGTTTGTTCTGGGGAGATTATGTGAGGCATGATTTTTTTCATTCTTTCAGCTAAAATTGAAGAGAAAATTTTAATATCTACATTTAATAGGGATATGGGTCTATAATTATGTGGATTAGACTTATCTAAGGGGCTCTTAGGTATGAACATTTTTTGGAATTATTAAGATGATAATCAGATATAGCATAAGTTTTGATGTGATTGTATACTTTCAATAATATAGGTGACATGGAAACTATAAAAGTCTTATAGAATTCTGAGGTGAATCCATCCAGGCTGGGTGTTTTCCCTTTCTGCAGTCTTCCTATGGCATCAGTCACTTCTTGCAAAGCAAGGGGGGGCATCTAGGTATTCCACATTCTGTTTACTTAATTTAGGGAATGTTATTTTATCAAGAAATTCTGTTCAGCAGAGGGTTGTTGGTCATTCATGCCACATAATTCAGCGTAGATCAGGTGAAATATCTCAAGTATTTGGGAATCTGTTTTGAATACCTTAACCTGATAGTGAAGAAGTGAAATTCTACCTGTTTCCTATTTGTTTGCAATGATACTTGCTAAGGCTTTGGAAGGTAATTGTGCCCACTCCGAGTATTTAGCTATACGTTTCAACTCATATATAAAGTAATTTTTCTGATGCAATTCATACAATTGTCTCTGAGTATTGTTAATCAGATTTATAGTACTAGGATCAGTTTTATCTTGGTACTTCTTTTCTAGGTCTAATAAGTCCGCTAATAACTTTCTTTTTTTTTTCTAGTGCAACTTTTTTAAGATAGGAAGCTTTCTGAACAAGGATTCCCCTAATCTGCATTTTACAAGCTGCCCATTGAATGCAATATAGAATATCTATGTCCTCCATGCTACTGTTTAGCTGTGCTAAAATGTTAGACACTTCCTGAACAATCTCCGAATTATATTATAGGTTGTTATTCAAAGACCAGTTAGAGTTTTTAACCCTTTTAGCCAACTTATTGGGTGAAAGGAGTTTTTAAAGTAATTTTAGAATGATCAGAGAAATGTCTCGGTTCCACCTGGTATTTAATATCTCCTTCTGCTAGTGATTCCGCAATAAGGAAGAAATCTATTCTAGACCAGGTATTGTGACATTTATAAAAGTAAGTGTAAATACCTTTCCTCTCCTGCCCTTCACCAAAAGAGATAGGGTCAATCAGGCATAAGTCAGTCATTAGTTCACCTAAGGCAGTTGACGCTTGCATATTTTGGGATAAGGAGTTGCTAGTATGATCAATCCCCGGATCAATAACCGAGTTCCAGACACCACCCAATATTAGTTCATGGTCAGGAAAGTTTTGCAAGGTGTTGTGGATTTATTTTATTTATTTATTTTACATTTGTTTACCGGGCTAGTCTAACTGGATATATTTCCATTTTCAGTAGAGGCCCGGGGTGATAAGCTCCAAAAATAGCATAAAGAATTTAAACAACAATACTTCTGACTGCGGTGGTGGTGCTGCGGTAACGTTGTCACCTCACAGTAAGACGCTGTCTGGTTCAATTCTCAGAGCGTCTTCTGCATGGAGACATGCGTGAATGGGCGTACCTTCGTTGAAGGTTGTGCGTCAGGGCTGGCAACTCGGCACGTAAAAATCTATCTGCCAATAATTAGCGGACTGGAGTTCTGCTGTGGCGACCCCTAACCAGGAAAAGCTGAAAGACACAACAAGCTATCATAAAGTAATAGAAAGATTTAACAAAAATACCAAGATATAGTATTAATGTGCAGAGATTAAATTAAACTAAAAAAAAAAAAAAAAGCTAAAAAACTATGATCAATCCCCAGATCAATAACCGAGTTCCAGTCACCACCCAATATAAGTTCATGGTCAGGAAAGTTTTGCAAGGTGTTGTGGATTTCTGAGATAAAATCCTGTTGCCTCTGACAGGGACTATAAACGTTGAGTAAAAGGGTTTGTTTCTTATTAATAGGATTAGTAGTTATAAAATAACACCATCTACCCTTCTCATCCGAGAATTGGTTTAGAACTGTTGTCTTAAGCAATTTTGTAATAATAATAGCTATCCCTTTTGACTTTGAGTTGTCACCAGCTACAATTATTTATTTAATCCATTTTTTATTTGAGATTCCCTTCCAGTCCTCACTCGGCATGTGTGTCTCCTGCAAAAAACATATGTGTGCCTCAGATTTAAAAATTAGATGCATCAGCAAATTTCTCTTATCTTTATCCTGCAACCCCCTCACATTCCAGGAGTCTATGATCCACATTCCCAACTAGAGCTTAATAGGGCAGTTGTTTTTGTTAAGGAAATGTGATATTTTCGGATTACAAGGTTCCAAAGAAAAGGAAAGAGCATATTAAAAATAAAAACAGGAGATAAAACTACATAAAGTAGCATATTTACAGTAGCCCTATAACATTCTTCCAACAACAACCCTGTGCCTACTCATTTACCCCAAATAGAAGGAAGAATGTGATGAAATACAGTTACACAAGCCGAAATATTGATATGAATATCATATTGAGGGATTGTATAACCTAAGTGTAAAGTAATCACCAATATTTTAAACCTTTTAAGCAATCCAAAACATATATACAGTAGCACTACGATTCTTAGAGTCATCATCCTTACCCTTCAACAATATAGCTATCCTCTCTTATAAGAAAGAATTCAAATAGGTATGGTGCCAAAACAACTATCACATTAAATCACTGAGTACAGATAATTCAACTATATTCCAGTTAGTCACACTACAATAACTGCTGAAAAGAAAAGATATTATAGCAGGAGACATATTTACAATTATATGTCAGAGACGTGGAAACAAATATATAATATAACAAATTTATTTACTGTATTAGAATATAGGATATAAGCAATACATTGAGTAAGCTTGATCTAAAAGTTTCCCAGCCCCAGAAACATTCAAAATAGTGTAAATAATGCTTATTTAAACCTTCAGAATTAGCCTAACAAACTCTTAACAGAAACAGAGGCATCAGATTAGACGAAATATCCTCTTTGTTTTGATACAGAACACATTTGCTTAAGCATAAGACCCAAAAGCTTCCATATAAATGAATATGCGTGTATATAAGCATGCATGCCTGTATGCCAGACCGTGAGCTCTTAGCTTGAAAATAAGATATGATTATATCTAACAAAAAAGCTGCAATACTGCTAAATGCTAATGCTACCGCACATAGGGCTAAAACTCAAAAAAGCTGCAACCTGTTTGAGTAATAATTGCCTAGATACAAATTTGTCCCACAGCAACATTACTAGAACCCTTTGTGGTAAAAAGCATCTGTAATACAATATATATATATACATATATATATATATATATATATATATATATGGGTTCATGTCAAACCCACGACATGTTGAAATATCGAAAGTGACTACACTGAAACGAAACCATCGACATTTCAAAACATTGACAGTACAGGTATACGAAAGGACAGCGCTAACATGGGTCCTGCAAGGGGGAAGTAAAGGATATGATATGATACTGTACCCATACTACTTCCCCCTTGCAGGACCCATGTTAGCTGTCCTTCGTGATACCTGTACTGTCAATGTTTTGAAATGTCGATGGTTTCGCTTCGTGTAGTCACTTTCGATATTTCAACATGTCGTGGCTTTGACATGACCCCATATATATATATATGTGTATATATATATATATATATATATATATATATATATATATATATATATGTATATATATATATATATATATATATATATATATATATATATATAGAAGATGGTAATTAAGAAACTAAGAAAACAGTCTTTACATGCAGGGGTACTGATTCTTCCTTATGTACCATTTGTGCAGCATGTTAAATAGTTTTGTATTTTTCTTATGTTTTAGTAACAACAAAACATGACATTTTCTACCTGCATACAAACAGAAATTAGGCTTGACATATTTATGTGCTAATGTCTTTATAGATATCTCCTGACAGTCATTTGTTTAAATAGCTGATTCAAGTTATAGTTCCTTAGCAGAAGGCATGAGTTCCCTACCAAAGTACCTTCCAGTTGTTAAAAGATGTTAAAGGGGAACTCACTTTGCTCAATCCAAAGCACCAGTAGAAGTCTGCATCTGTGTAGGCTGCAATCCTTAAATCCAGAGCGACCGCGATCACACTGTAGCCATTTGAAAATCAAGTTTTCTCGTTTAAACAGTAGTTACAGTCCATAAGAAGACTTTTGGATGAAAGCATGCAGTTGTATCATAAAAACTATCCTACCATACAATGAAAGCCAGCAGATATGTTCCTAGAGGGGGTACTTCCTGTCAGGCATGCACTCCCGGGACCGTTAGATGCGGTTCGCTTTCTTATAAAATTAAAAGCTTTAAATCTTCAACATTCTACAAAAAAGGACTATTTTGGCATCAGAAATAGCTTATGACATTAGCGACAACCTCCGATGAGGAAAACAGAGCATTACCTTTTCGCGAAAGAGTTAAGCTTCAGGGGCCTTTCCAAAACATTTCAGAAAGACGGCTTTGGCATCTTTAGGTGAGTCAGCAGTATATTTATTATCATTATATGTAAAGCTAAGGTTATTTGGATGCCACATTTGGAATTTAACAGTTCTTTTAATGAGATCAGTGCAGAAAGGAGAGAGTTTTTGGTGCCTTTCGTTAATGGCTATTGGGAGATCCTGCGACACAGTTATTTTATGACCATTCAAGGAGATTAGTTTATGTTTTCTAGCTGAAGAAAGGATTCTCTGGACATCTTGAAAATTTAGTAGTTTGACATAGATTTGTCTCGGAGCATTAGACAGTTGTCTAGTACTTAAAACACAATGTACTCTCTCAATTGTAATGCTGTTATCATGTACACTAGATTTTAGAATAAAGTTAAACAATTGAAGCAAGGTCTCAGTCAGTTTGTTGGTGGCATAAGATTCAGGTAGACCTCTTACTATAATATTATTCCTTCTGCTCCTGGCTTCTAAATCAAGGAGTTTTTGTTGGATTTCAGTTAGAGTGGTATTTTTGGTGCTTAAATCTTCTTTTAGCAGAGCAATCTGCATCTCATTAATTTTGGTAGTTTGTTCAATCTGTTCCATGTGTTCCATAGCCTGATTCAATTTATTGCCAAAACCTGAAAGCTTTTCAGAGAAACCTTGAACAGCTAGCTGCAATGGTAACAAGGCTTCCTTCAGATCCTCCATGTGAATGTTGGCCTCCAGCTTTTGTTTAGCACTGGATTTTGAAGTGTCCAATTGTTTAATTTTCTGTCTTTTAGAAATGGTTTTCTTTTCAGGGGAAACTATTTAAAACAGTTTAGTTTTGCTGGTTTGTGTCTCCATAGTATTGGATTCCTTCGACATAGTTTGGCAGTGGAAACAGCTTATATTCACTTCCAACTTGTGTTGTGCCTATTCAGGTCAAGAAAATACCCTTAAAAGTAGCTCTGTGGAACTCTTGAGCTTTAATAGTAAAGTATATGCTCACAGAATATAGCCAGGTGACCTCAAAATCGTTGAAAATGTATTGCAGAGATGAAAGCAGCTAGGATCTGGTTGTGAAAGGATGGTTAAAAGCCCATAGTTATTTTAGTTATATAGGAGCCTCGTGGAAAAGATGTTCACAGGATGACCACCATCTTGGAATATCTATGAGTAATTTTGGTTTCCTCTTCTGGGATGGTACCATAAAGTAAGTTACACCTGTATGTCCTGGAATATAGTTGTCCTGGTTTTGTTTCATGCAAACTAGCTGCTGCTGCTGTTGTTGTCTTTGTTCATGCTGCTGTTGAGGCTCCATGATACTATAGAACTTCTACACTGCACTGCATGGATATATATATATATATATATATATATATATATATATATATATATATATATATATATATATATATATATATATATATATATAAAATAAGGATGCAATTTCCCATGAGTCAACCTTAGGGTACCGCCCCTTAGGAACCACCACCTATATGATCTACCTTAATGTGTCTGTGCAGTGGTATGAATCACAGTCTGCATGTGTATCTGGATGTGTCTAGGAGAGTCCACAGATATTTTCATATGGCGTCACACATTTGCTGTAAGCCATTGCAGGTACTACTATGTGACCACCATGGGCTGCACACTGCCCAATGCTGACTTACCACTTTATGTGTTTATGTGTTTGCATTCTCTGCTACATCTGTGTTTCAGCACAGTTGAAGTGCGAGCTAGTGTTGTCAGCCTTTTCTGCCCTTCATGTGGCTAGAATTCTCTCATTGCATACGGTTGCATACCTTGTTCATTCTCAATGTGTGTCTATGTGTATGTGTATATGTGTGTGTGTGTGTGTGTGTGTGTGTGTGTGTGTGTGTGTGTGTGTGTGTGTGTGTGTGTGTGTGTGTGTACCTCCATAGGCCACCTTCCTTGGTCATCTTACTATGTGGCTGTTATTATGTATGTGTTTTGCTGGTCTGTCCCTGCCCTATACCCTACCATATCTGCCCACTCCTCTGTGCATCTCTGTTATTGTGCTGGACAGTGTACTTTCTATTCATCCCCCCCCCCAATATTCCTTTGTTGTGTACATCCCTCTGCTCTTATCTGCCTTTACTGCCCCTCCATTATGCACTACCTCATGGGTGGACTGCCCTGTGTGCTGCTGCCATATGACAGCATGTCGACCCTGCCCAGTGTGTCCCTCTGTGACCTGCATGTTTCACATTTCTGCAGGTGTTTATATGCCCAGCATGGTTAGCAGCAGGCTTCAGCCTATGAGTTCACACACCATCCTGCTAGACTTGCTACGATCCTGACATATATCATGGCATCTGTTTGTTAGTATATTCCCCATGCAGTCTGCAGTTTTCTGACATATCACTTGTATTGCAGCCACTACATCCTGACATTCACTCAAGTTTCAGAATTCATATCCTTCAGAATATGCCTAGTAAAACAACTTCTATTATCTCACCTTTCTATGTTTCTAGGAGTGTTATTTACAATGTGTCACTGTACTTGTTACTTTGTCCACCCCTTATTTTAGGCTTTGTCTATGTCTTGCACTATGATTGGGTAGTGTGCTGTTACTGTGGGCATGTTATGGGAGCGAAACACCTCCTATACAAATAACTGTGTGCCACTTCTTAATGTATTTTTTGTTTTTATCTCTTCATACAGTGCTGCATGTAGTATACCTTGAACATCTGAGTCCCCCTTCTCTGCCTCTCCAAGTAGCACCCTCCGACTGAATGCTTTCCCGGGTTAAAAAATCTGAAGTATATAACTTCATATTTGATTTTGTTAACTCAAAACTGTGCCCTCACTCCACTCACCCTGCCAGCCTATGTATGCCTCTGTATAATCCCTTCTACTTTTGCTATTGTCACTACCCTGGTATGAACTGTGAAAATGTTCTTTCTGTTAATTTCCTATGTCCATCTGTCTGATACACAAACAATAAACAGTGTTTACTTCAGTACCAAGCTTTGTGGCACTCTGCTTTCCTTGGGATGATACCCTTTGTCATCAGTCTCTGTGTCCTTCCAGTTTCTTATCATTCCAGTCTTTTTCTCCCTCATCCTTTCTCTTGAGATGGAATTGGCTAAATGCCTTTCTGAAATCAAAATAAATGATGTCTACTGGGTTTTCACAGTCATGCCTCACATATGGCAAAGGGCACTTATTCTATTTCATAAATATGCACTCCCACAACTATGTCAATATGAATCAAGTACAACAGTTATTGAATGTCATTAGCTGAACTGTATGTTGTTATTTGTCAACAAATGTTTAAGCATTTAGCGTTGTTTTCATTTTGTTTTGAAGTCTTGTGACAAAAAGTATGAAAATGCTGTAGCTCAAGTACTGTTGCCAAAGTTTCATTTATTTTAGAGAGATTTTTTTGTTTGATTTTTGAAGATGAACTTCCACTGTAGACACGCATTATTTTTCTGTTAAACATGAGCTAAAGGAGAAGCAGCTATGCCTCTGAAAAACATAGTATTTCCATTGCTTAGATACACATCTGATATGTTTGATGTGAGTTAATGTATTACTTTAGACACATTCAAGGCCCTTACCTGATCACTAGGGCATTGCACTCTTACTGTGTTTGTTCCAGGATATTAGTTTCAGAGTGTGAAAAAAACTTTCTCTATTTGTTAAATGCCCTATTCATTGAATTGGGTATCAGCTGGCTGATTTGCCTAATTCACAAATCATTGAAAAATAACTGTTGTGGGACTTCCCTTGGTATATGATCATCTCACAATGGGGTTTAGAGAACTTTCTCTCTTCCCCATTGTTAGAGGATCTCGGATTTGATATATCTGAGTAAAAGGGGGTATGGAGGTGAAGCCCTACAGCCTGAGATACAAAGGACTTGACCACTGCAAAATAAATAAATATTATGGCAGTTCACCTTTTTCTATAATCAAGTTGTGTGTCAACATTTTTACTGTTGGACAGTTTAATGCAGATGCCATTTTTTTCAATAATTTAAAAACGTGGAAAACACTTAAAACAGATGTTCATTGTGTTTCACTGTTTCAGTCATTACACTTAGGTTATCCTGCTGGCAGGCTACCCGCAGTCGGCCTGAATTCCAAAGTCCTGGTCCGGCGTCGGTTGCTGTCGCCTCTTCCCTGACGTCAGTGCGCCAGGGGTATATAAGATGCAGCCAACGCCATTTTCTTCAGTCTTTCTTGCCACGCGGTACCTGAAGCAAAAGCAGTTCGCAAGTGCCAGTCGTCCGACTCCTGAGATTTTCGAAATTGAATTTCAGATCCGAAGTCTTCAATAAAGCTAAGTACCCCGTTGGGGAAACTTTTTCTTGCTCCAGACCGATGTCAGTAAAAGTTAACAATTGTATTTCTTGTGGGAAGCAAATACCTCATAAGGATTTTCATTCTTACTGTATTCCTTGCCTAGGCCCTTTCCACGACATTGCTAGTTCTCGGTTTTGTGCTAGATTTAACCAACACACTATTAAGCGTCGGTTTGATTTTGCCTTCCATTACTTTGGCCGAAAGTTTAACTATATAATGCCGTTGGAACAGCCGATGACCGGACTTCATAAAAAGCGCAAGGAAAAAGAAAAGGACAGGCATCCGAGGTCCAAAACCGATGACGAAGCCTCTTCTAGGCCAGTTGCCGGTTCGCCAGTTCACAGTGAGGCGATTTCGCAGTCCCTGACACCCGCTACCTCAGAGCCACAGGCCGCCTCCAACTCCCACGTGGAGATAGCTAGGCCTCTGGAAACTCAAGGTATTGGGCCTATGGAAACTATTCCCTCAGATGGGTCCAGAGCCGCTAAGCAGGCATCGGCTTCTGAGGGTGTTTTCAGACCTACACAGCTTTCTATCAAGACCACTTCAGCAGCCAAGGCAAAGTCTAAAACACCTTTAAAGACAAAGAAGCAAGTACAGCATTCTCCTGGACAGTCATCCATACCTAAGAAACAGATGCTTAAAATGGCTGAGGACCTAATTACTTTGATCAGGGGTTCCCATCCCCCTCCTGATAAAAGGCCTAGGCAAGACACTGACTATAATTCCTCTGACCAGGTTTCTTTTTCATCTGATTCCTCCTCAGAACAGGGATACTCTCTTCCTCCCTATGAGGACTCTGCTGCTGAAGAATCTATCCCTTCAGCCTCTCCTCCTGAGGACTATTCTTTTGGGGAAACCCTGCACACCATGAGGGAGCATTTCCACTGGGAGAGCCAAGATTATTCAGAATCCAAGAAAAGGCTCAGAGACTTTCTTTTATTACCTCAGCACAGGCCTCTTGCTATTCCTCCTGTGCTAGATATTGTAGATGATGTATTTTCTGAGTCCAGTCTGTCTCCTGATTCTTTACCCCCTGCACCAGTTAAGCCAGATAGGTACTACAGGGTTCCAGATTCACGATTTATTTTTTTATAAAAACCCTTCTGCTGACCCAGAAACTATATATCAGGGTCCCAAAGGGGTCAAGGCTTCCACTGCAAAAAAAACTGTTCCCTCTGATAGGGATTCGAGAGCACTGGACAGATGGGGGAAAAAAGTTTACACCTCTGCTACTTTAGCTGTAAAGGCTTTAAACTGCCAGTTTTACATGCTTAAATATCAGCAATACCTAATGTCTCTGCTAAAACAGAAAATGCTGACAAACTCTGAATGTCCTGAAAACACGGAAATGCAGGATTTATTGCATGCAGCTGAACAAGTGGGAAAGCATACTTTGCAGTGTGGTTTTGATTCACTAGAGGCTTCTTGCAGGGCTGCAGTTACAGGCTCTGTCATTTGAAGGCATGCTTGGTTAAAGGAACAGAGTCTGCCTGATCATGTTAAAGCAAAATTATTGGATGCTCCATTATAGCATGATACTTTGTTTGGTGTTAAGGCAGAAGAGGTGTTAAAGAAAATGGAGGATAAAGCTAAATCAATGCAGACAGTAAAGGATTTCTTACAGGTTCAGCCACCCAGATTTAGCAGAAACTAGCCTTCTAAGAACTGGTCCTTTCCAGTGTCAGACAGGCCACAAAGAGGCAGATACAGATGCCCTTGAGGCAGATCTCAGCCCCAAGGCTCATACAGGCCTAAACAATGGGGTGCTTCAGCCTCCAAAGGCAGAGAAGACAAATCACAACCATATAGGAAACAGCCCCAATGACTTCACACTACCAATGCCAAGCACTTACTTTTTGGCAGCACCTTTAGGGGGAAAACTAGCACTTTTCTCACAAAATTGGCACATGATCACCCAGGTCAAATGGGTACTGAATATTGTTTCTCAGGGCTACAGGTTCCACTTTCACACCCTCCCAAGGGCAAAAGGTATGCCAGACCTGCCACACAATCAATGGGCAGAGGCACAAAAGCAAATTTCATCTCTCATGGACATGAGGGCTATTCAAAGAGTACCACAGCAAGAGCAGGGACAAGGATTTTACTCAGGACTTTTCTTGATACCCAGAAAGGACAAAGCCTGGAGACCAATACTGGACCTGTCTACTCTAAATACTTTTCTGGATGTTCCAAAATTCAAAATGTTGACACTGCAGCAACTTCTGCCCATGCTGGGTAAGAAGGTTTGGCTCATAACTTTGGACCTCAAAGAGGCATACCTGCATGTCCCAGTCAGACAATCTTGCAGAAGATACCTCAGATTCATAGCTGGCTCAATGCACTACCAATTCTCTGCACTGGCCTTTGGCTTATCTACTGCGTTCAAGGTCTTCTCAAAATGCCTGGCATCAGTAATTGCATTTTGCAGACAAAGAGGAATTCAGATATATCCCTACTTGGATGACTGCCTTATTCAAGCAGAGAGCAAGGACATTCTACTAAAGCATCTGGCGTTTGTAAAAAGATTACTAATTTGCCTAGGGTACACAGTAAACAAAAATAAATCAAAACTAGTGCCCTCTCAAGAGATAATATTCCTGGGTGCAAGCTTAAATACAACTGCCCAGATGGCTTATCTCATGCCAGACAAACAAAGACAACTGACTCTTTACTTCCAAATGATAGCAACAAAAACCCAGTTACCTGCAAGAATTTTGCTAATTCCATATGCAAGACTGCATATGAGGAAACTACAATGGTACCTAAAAAGTGTTTGGACTCAACATTGCCACAGCCTGGAAACAATAATTACTCTCATTACCTGCCTGCAACAGGAGTTTCGATGGTGGGCAGTGGCCTGTCACCACAACAAGGGACAGCCATTTATTTTACCCACAGCCCGGCAGACACTAACAACAGATGCATCGGATTATGCCTGGGGGGCACACATGGCAGAAGAGATGCTAGCTGTACAAAATGCCCTGACAGCCTTCAAGGATCTACTCCATCCAGGACAACTGTTGCTAAAGACAGACAATACTACAGTCATGTGGTACATAAACAAGCAAGGGGGCACACATTCCTACCCCCTCTGCAGGCAAGCCATGACTTTGTGGAACACAGCATTGACCTATTAAGTGCATCTGCAAGCACAATTCCTGCCAGGAAAGACAAATACTCTGGCAGACGAACTAAGCAGAAACCTCATGGACCCTCACGAGTGGAAACTAGATCCACAAGTCTTAAGCATGATAACAAGGAAATGGGGATGCCCAGACATAGATCTATTTGCCTCCCCTCACAATTGCCAACTACAGAGATTCTGCACAAGGACTTATCACACACAAGCATGGAAGATGGATGCTCTATCATTCAGCTGGAAAGCCCTGACAGTTTATGACTTTCCTCCACTGCCTCTCCTCCCCAAGGTACTCCTAAAGGTAAGACAAGAGAAGCCAAAAATTATTCTGATTGCCCCAGACTGGCCATGCCAGCACTGGTACCCAATCCTAAAGAGCTTGTCTCAAGGCCCAGCTTGGACTTTACCTCAAATTCCTCATCTTCTGACCCAACATAACAATCAGATCCTGCACAGCCAACTCAGAACCTTAAATCTGGCTGCATGGCGAATAATATAACCACTCAGAACACACCTCTCTCTAAAGCAGTTATGGATGTCATTTTGGAAGCCAGGAGGCCCAGCACCAGAAAATCTTATGCAGAAAAATGGAAGAGATTCTGTGCTTGGAATCAGGCACAAGGAATTGAACCTCTTGTTCCAAATATACCTCAGATTTTACAATACCTAACTGAGATGCTGGACAAAGGCCTATCCTTCTCATCAATTAAGATCCATGCCTCTGCCATTTCAGCTCATTACAATATGGAACCACCTATTTTTTCACATCCACTGCTAAGGCAGTACTTCAGAGGGGCCAAAAACATAAGACCCCCAAGGAGAGCACCGATACCTACATGGGACCTCAATTTTGTCTTGGAAAAGCTCACACTGCCTCCTTTTGAGCCAGCCAATACAGCTGAGATAAAATTCTTATCATGGAAAACAGCTCTGCTCCTAGCAATACCTTCAGCAAGAAGAGTCTCAGAGTTACAAGCATCAATGGCAGTGGAACCTTTTATCATTTTCCATCCGGACAGGGTTTCTCTGAGGACAAACCCAACATTTATGCCAAAGGTAGTATCCAGTGTAGCTCTTAATCAAATCATTCATTTTCCTACTTTTTATCCAAATCCCCAGAATAAAAGGGAGAGACTTCTGCATTCTTTGGACATACACAGGCAGTTCCGCTTCTACTTCGACAAAACTAAAGCTTTCAGGAAGACTGAGCAACATTTAGTGGCATATGCTGCAGGATCACAAGGAAAGGCTATCTCAAAGCAGACTATTTCAAAATGGATAGGACACTGCATTTGTTTCTGCTATGCACAGCATGGCAAATCAGTGTGTAAGGGCATTAGGCCACATTCGACCAGGGCAGCAGCCACATCAGCAGCCTTTCTCAGAGGAGTACCAACCAAGGAAATTTTGGAGGCTGCCACTTGGAGTTCATTGCACACTTTTACCAAGCACTACCACTTACCTCTTTACTCTAAATCCAGAGCAGGCTTTGCCACTGCAGTTCTGCAGGGCCTCCTAGCCACTCCTAATTCTATTTAGACCCAGCCGCCCAACCTCAGCTTTGGGATTCAACCCAAGTGTAATGACTGCAACAGTGAAACACGATGAACATAGTACAGTTGTGTACCTACCATAAATGTAGATGTTCGAGTGTATTCACTGTTGCAGTCCAGGTTACCCACCCACCATCCCTCTTTCTTTGCTGGGACTTATCTGTTCTTCTCTATTCTATACAACCTATGTGGTGCATTTGCTTGTAGATGAAGGTATTGTTTATTTTAGTGTATGCTTTTTATAAGCAATGTTTTTAGCCTACCCTTTTTGGGAATTTGTAGTAGATCATGTCTACTTACTCTGGGTCCACTAAGTTAAATTGAATTACCCTTTGCTAATATACAATGTCTACTTGCAAGCCTAGCTGAATAGTAAAACAAGTTTCATTGCTTGGAGGGTAAGCTGATTGCAAGTATTTGTAATGTTTTAATTTTGTCAAAATGTACTGTACTATTCATACCACGCAGCTGTCCAGACTTTCACAGAATATCTGTTCCTCATAAAATTTGTGGTTTTCTGGCAAATCACTGAGGATTGAATTCACTGAATAATGACATACATTTGAGTTTCTGACTTCATATTCTTCAGAAAATGCATGCTAACACAAATCATGTTATTCTAACAACTTTTTAAGTTTATAAGTGTAGTTTTTAAAACCATTTCCTATTTTTGACTCTTTGTGCAACCATTATTTTAGGCTTTGCCCAAATTTCTTGCACTAAAAGGTTGAGAGGTATGGTACTATTTATGATAAAGTTTCACAAGTTTGTTGCTAATTATACACTGACAGGTCTTATAAGACATATTTAATATACACTGCAGTTTTAATGTTATTCTTACAGAGAGCTGTCTTATCCTTCTGCTTGCTATATATATTGCAAGTTAAATATAATGTATTTTGAGGTCACTCACGACAAATCTAATTGAGGTGAAACATTTTATTGCACCAGTGAGGATTTTTCATAATGTTATCAACTAGACATTTATTAACATTTATTGCTGTATATCTGTGTGCTTATCAAAGGACACTGTGATTTTTTTTTTTAATTCAAGTGTACCTTCTTGCTTTTATAGTGCCAGTGTATAAAGGGCAAGGTAGATAATAATTGCCCTGAGTAAAAAGCTGCAGTACTGAAAGTAATATCACTGCATTATAAATGCACACTGAAATTCT
Source organism: Protopterus annectens (assembly GCF_019279795.1). NCBI lineage: Eukaryota > Metazoa > Chordata > Ceratodontiformes > Protopteridae > Protopterus > Protopterus annectens. Next base: position 315,536,784 of record NC_056748.1, read on the forward strand.
GTAATGTTAGGAAAAGTGTTCCCATACTGAACTTTAGTGGCTTTTTATTTAATGTCTAAGTTGCAGAAAAGGCTAAATTGTTTTGTGAATATTAAGTATTTTATGATTTCTGCAATATGTTTCACAGGGGATGTTGGCTTTTTGTTATGCTAGTGCTGCAGTGAATAAGGACTTCCAGCAATGGCTCACAAACCTGACTGATATCTCTGTCAAAGTGTTTCAGGCTCTACTGGCCAGACAGCTTATACAATTGTTATAGGGTTCTACCAAGTATCCTCATGCAACTGTTACGGATTCTACCCGCAGATATGTCGGTACTTCAGCAGTAGGAGATACATTGGTAGGCTGACCAGTGCAAAATCCTGGGCCTTCCTACCCTGTCTCTGGGTGCTTGCCTATAGGCTTTATCCTCTTTACAAATGTAAATCACCCATGCTCGTATAAGAATGTAATATGAAGAAGGTTATGTTTCGGTTTGTCTTCCTGTGCTTCAGGGTAACGGACTAAACCAGTCTTCAACTACTTACAGTCAAGTAATCTGATAACATATAAGGGTTGTTTTGCCCACATAGTCTACCAGTTCTGCCTTGCTAGATAAGTTGTAGAGCCTTGCAAATCAACAGCTTACCCCCCACCACCACATACCTCTCATAAGAAAATGTGTGTCTGTCCTGCATTCTTGAATTTCATTACTGTTTATGAAACTACTGCTTCTTCTGCAATCTCACACAATTGGACTGGCAGTTAGTACAACTAAGGCTCTGAGTTGTTAATGATCTGCTTCCTATAACCCAAGGTACAGGGTTTGATTCTTTCCACATCCTTTTAAGTACTGTATGACTCTGAACAGGTAACTTAGCCAGACATTGCTCCAGGCTGCTCTTGAAATGGGACACTTGTGTCTAGATGGCTTACCCAGCAAACAAGAGTATAAAATAAAATGATTTCTATGAACAGTGCTTGTTTTTATTGTCGGTGAACCATCCATTTTTTTTACTTTTAAATTTGCACTGTCTTGTTTTCTTCCCTTTTTTAAATGTGCTACCATCCTGTACATTATGTATTCCCTTTATGTACATAGAGTCGGTATTGCTTCCCACCTCTATGTTCAAGAATAAACATGTTAACCATGTTTTTTCTGTCTTATATGACTAATTGTGTGGAGTATCTACTACCTGTTTTGAATGCCTCCAAACTGCTTCATATCACTAATGTCTTTAATGAATGTGGGATCACCAGAACTGTTTTTTAGATGAATATAAAGTACTGTTACCTACATGTATTGCTTCTTTGTTTGTATCTCAGTTTTCCTCCATCCTTCCTTGTCACTCTGTCATATCACTTGTATATTGTTAGGCCACCTGAAATTGATAACCCAGTTCATTTCCTCATCTGTTATCACCATTGCTTCTTCTCTAATTATGCATGTGGGGGGGGGGGTATCCACTTCCTGGATGTACTTTTTTGAATTTTTCCATAGAATTTTGCTGTTTTGATCTTGTAACATTGCTTCAGTCTTAAAAATTCTCTTTGTACACGTGCAGCATACTTAGGCCTATGCCATTAGCACACAGAAAAACATTGCATGTATGGCTTTATGCAGAGTCAGTTAAGCACTTATAACCCACTTATGGTAAGACTCATCTGACGAGTAATGTTCAGGTAAGATAAACCTAGATCAGTCAATTTAAATATAAGCTCCATGTCTTTAATACTGACACTTTTTACTACCAGCTGTTATTGATGGGACTTAAGTTTAACATGTCATCCATGGGCATCACCTCCATAATATTGCTCTACAGTGCATTTTATGAACCTAAGTAGCTTGTGAGCTTCCTGCAATTAAAAAAATGAGTGTGATTTTGTGTGCACGCGCATGTTTGTGTATGTGTGTAGCTTGCTGACTTACTGACAATGCATTATGCAAAATTATATTTTGCCTTCCCTACCTACAGATTCATGTAATGCCACAATAATTTTGTTTACTGCATTATATCTGCAAATGCATAATTCAATCTGACCAGATATGACATTAATTGTGGCTGTGGTATATATAGTATGAGCTAACATCACATCTGCACTGTCTAGGCTTCAGGCAGACAGTGCTTTTAATTATTAATCCTAATAGTAACATCATGGTTATGTGAACCTGAAGAAATGATTGTACAAAGTACAAACCTAGACAGTGTAATGGTTGATAGAGCTAAATGGTATCTGTTTGGCTACTTTTGTATGTTTTGCTGGGTACTTTCTGCAGCCAGTGCTTATGATCTGCTTCACAACTGCTATGCTTACTGAAGTGCACACTTAACAAGGATCATACAAGGAACTAGTGTGTCATTTAGCATGGTTATAGCTAGAAAATACAAAAACACCATATTCATGACATGTATGCTTCATGGATTACTGACCAAGTGTTGCTTCCATTGAGATAGAACAAGAAGTTTGATATATATGCCAGCAGCTGTAGATATGCATAGCAATCTCAAAAAACATGACTCAGGCAGTACAAAGGAAGACAAAAAATTCTATCCATGTGCCTCTTGAAGTGCTTGATGTGACTGAAAACATTTCTGAGAGTGACATTTTTTGACAAGGTTTGACAAAGACTGTGTTCACTGAATGGGAGGAATGCAACGGGGAACACATCCATACACCAAGCTGCAGCACACCTGAAATTTACTATACTAAGACCATTGATGCCTCATGCTGATAGGTGGTGTCACCTGGCTTCGTAACAAAGGCAAACTCCGTCACTAACTTCTTAGATGCCATTTTGACCAGCAAGATTTCACCTTATCTTTAATCTTGAATTGGATTATAGTGCTTAAGTATAAGAAGCTAACTAAAAATAATGAATAACTGTAATATTAAATAAGCATGAGCCGGCAAATAACATCACAGTGGAACTTGGTTTAAATAGTTACAAGGGATAGCAGACTCTAAAGTTAGTACACTGACTTCCTGAATGGATTCAAAGAAACATTCCGAGAATCTTAAATTAAAAATGGTGTCAATGAGAGTAGTTAACCCTTTCTTTTATTTTTGTTGTAGTGCAACAGATTCTTGTTCATCATTTTGAGAGTTTGAAAATATTATTCTTTGGAGATGTTTCACATTGTACCTGTAAATGTGATTAAAAGTTTTGCTGTACTCTGAAGTTTCAGATCCAAATTAAAGATAACTGAGCCAGAGCTATTATATTCATGACCAAATTAAGATAGTGTGCAAAGTTTTATAGAACTACAACATAGATATAAAGAAAAAGAAATGAAACTAAATTTTAAGACTAATTCATAGTCTGAATTGGATTCACTTTAAAATGTGTCAGAACTCTAGTAAAGGGCAATTGTGCCTTCCAATGTAGTTAATTCCATCCCAGATGTATTTTTTCTTTTTTCATGTAATATCATTTTTCCCCAGTACATCATTAATGTATTTCATTTTCATTTCTCTCTTCTTCAGTAGTTGTGAAAGAGGTGGTTACATGGCTTGTAGTGGAGGCTTTCTGTAGTCAAGTTCTGCTAAATGAATTGTCCAGCTCATCTGTTGCATCACAGCTCTTTCAGTCTGAATCATGCATTAAACTTGCTCATTGGATTGTAGTAATTTTAGAAATTATGTAATATATTGAAATGATGTAATATATTGAAAGTTCCATGCTGCAGAAAAAAAATACTGTAATCATGGAACACAAACTGTGCACCATTATCAGATATTACCTGTTCTGGTGTTCGATGACTTGGAATACTGAATTAAGCACATTATGTGGCTGTTATATCCTTAGCTGAATAATGTTTGACTGTTTCAAATAATAGTCAGTGCACAGTAGGAAGTTAAGATAGTTAAGCTGAAATAAGTCATGTCCTACTTTCAATCTTGACAGTGTTTGTATTTTATGGGATATTTATTTATTTATTTATTTTATTTATTTTACATTTGTTAACCGGGGGTGTCTGACTGAGCTGAAAAGGCCCTTTTTCAGCAGAGGCCTTGGGAGAAAAGATAGAGCCGTACACCACATATGAGCAATTTCTTCTCCTGATTGTGGTTCAGTGCATTCTGTAAAGCATGTTTTACTCTGTGCTCTGTTTGTAGTGTCTTCTTAGTCCAATAAATAATATTTGTGTTTGTCTTTGAACTGAGAGATTCCAAAATGTGATTCCTGAATCTTTTTCGATAGTTGGTTCATCAGCTGAGCTAGACTGATGATTTTATTACCTTTCGGTAAAAGGCAATATAGAAAAGATATCTCAGTTGCAACGGTATAGCATGGCTTAATTAACATTTAAAGCTATTTTGCATTGTTTGGCTATCCTGACATTACAGCTTCCTGCAGGAATTGAATTACTGTGTTTTCTGTTATTGCCATTTTTCATTGTCGTAGCTTCTTAGGTATCATTGGAATTCATGTTATATCTCAAATAACTTCCACATCCTCTTCTAGCAAACTTTCTTGCATTTATTGAGATTAGTTATACTTAGCAATATGTATTAGCTTTCTTGGTTCGTACTTCACTTTATCATCATATTTTCTTAGTGCTACTAGCATTTCTTGCATTGTAACTTGTACTTTCTGTAATGACCTTTTAAAAAATGCTGTTCAACATTTTGTTATCTGTCTCAGTTACAACATGCTTTCATATATATAATTTCCAACTTTCTGTGTATAGGCACTAGACCTACCAATTTACAGCAACATGGCTACTAGCCCTTCTTGGGCTTGCATCAACTTATAGTATGTTTTCACTGTTTCTGTCTACTGCAGACATTTTCTACAGCGTTTGCTCAGTTTTGTTCAATGTTTTAATGAGAATTTTTTATAAACTGTATTTTACTTGTGTGTCCAACTGTCAAACTGTCAAACTACATAGCCAGTTAACATTTTGTAATGTGTCTTGAAAACTACATTGTACTAAGTATACGTTAACTTATTTGTACCACTTGCCTATAACAGCTATGGCCTATGCTGTGACTGAAAAGGGATTCAGGACCAGCCCACTTAGCAGTCTAGCCAGTTAACAAATCTAAAATTAATTAATTAATCAGTTATTCAAGCTGTATGTAGGTGTAGTTGTTAACAGTTGTTTTAGTAGTACAGAGCTTCCAGTTTGATCCTCTAACCAATTCAAAAATTTATTCTGCTCAAATATCTTTCTTAGAGGTAAAGTTATATATATGAAAAGTACGGTATGAACTTGGACAGAGGTTGTAATATCACCATGAATTGCTTTAAGTGGGATTTTTTTATAGAATAATGTATTTATAATGGCATGGACCATATCATCCTCTAACTATAACCCATTAGCAATTAGAAGATTACCAACATTTTTTTCAAAATATGACATAGTCTTTTCAGTACAAAAGCTTGTCACCATAAACTATGTAACACCTTAATTAACCTGTTGCCTTACTGTTGCTTTTAATGTCTTGTGGGTATATACAAACGTTAGATATGTCTTGCCCTTCCTTTGAGTTACCTTGATGCTCTTACCCTATGCACTAAACTTTGACTGTTTAACTGTCACACTAAGGAGCTCCATGAGTTTAATGTCCTGCTCTATTTCAAAGGTTTATAGACACAAAGGCTAGACATATATCAGTGACACAGCATCTGCTGATTAGTAAACACACTGTTCTACTGTCAAACATTCTGGGTTCTCAAAGTGATTAGAATAATTCCCCAACATGGAAAATAAGGCAAAACAAATATACTCTATGGCAGTAATATGGCACTTCCCCAATGTGCCACAATCTCTTCGCCATCCTGGAATATAGGTCGAACAAAGTCCAGTGGAGGATTGTCAGGTTCTGCAGATATGGTGAATGAGAGGAGGATGGGTCTATATTAAAACACCGAACATTCAAAATGTTGAGTGTTCTAATATCGAACCCTAGCAATTGAAAAAAAAAAAAACATCGAACATTCAGAACAGCAATTTTATTTCCTAGGGAAAAAAATTTGCTGTTCCAAAACACATACACACAACACAAGCACACCAAACAAACAGCAATCCACACACATACACCTAAACTCGTACACCTAACCCTACACTAAACTATACATACACCACTAACTATCCACTTACCTTAACCCAAACCCTAACCCTAAGGTCCGTCACTATTGCACAGTCACCTCACCCGCACCCTAACCCTAACTCACCTAACCCGCCCAAACCCACACGTCCACACAATCGCACACTTACCTGACCTGCACCCTAACCCTAACTTACCTAACCCGCCTAACCCACAGGTCCACACAATTGCACACTTACCTGAACCCGACCCATAACTTTCCACCAGAGCGCTGAAAATACCGAAGCAACAGAAATGGACAACCAAATTTTTTCCCTAGGAAAGAATTCGGTTTCCTATTACTTCGATATTTTCAGCATTCACTGAAAACGGGTTGATATAAGAACACCCGACATTTCAAATGTTCGGTGTTCTAATAAAGACCCAAAGAGGATCTCTGGAGCAACTGATGGTCAGTTGTGGGATTTGGCAAAAAAATATATTAGAAAAAGAATTTTAAAAGTATTCTCTGACATACTCTGATCTATTGTCAAGCTTGCATACAACACGTTTGCTATTTATCCTTAGTTTCTAAGTCCCACCCCCAGTTTCAAAAAAAGAGGACATGAACCGGCAGTATTTTTTGAAAGCTGACTATTATTGTTAATCTATGAATGCACATGCAAAGAGTTCCAAGGAGCTCCAAGTTTTAAAAAAGGGGAAAATAGTGTATTTCATATTCAAGGCTGTTTTTGAAACAGCTTCGGACTTTGCAGATGTAGTCCCACACAGCTATTGAGGAAGTCAGACACACAAGTGACTTAGACAGCTTGAAACTGAATGAGAAGAAAGCATTAATGGAGGTAGTCAGGGCATTTTTTCAGCCACTAAGCCAAGCCATAATGATTTATTTAAGTGTGTGTGTGTGTGTGTGTGTGTGTGTGTGTGTGTGTGTGTGTGTGTGTGTGTGTGTGTGTGTGTGTCTGTACAGTATGTGTGTGTGGGGGGAGCAAATTTCTGAGCTGTGCCTGATTTTGCATTATTTATTTATTTTACTCTTTACCTATTTGATTTCATGGAAAATCATTACAAATTAACAGGCAGTCAGTAAAGCCAGATAATTATTCATTCATTCATTTATTTACTTATTTATTTATTCATTCATTCATTTACTTAACAAATATTAGAACTTCATACTCCTTATTGTTTAGAAAGTGCTTAGTGATGAAAACTTCCTGTGCTATCAGCTTTTTAACTGAATAAGGATTATTTAAAAATTGTCTCTGATTTGGGGTCTTTGTTCCTCACTTATCATTGGCTTTGTCTACAATTCTTGAGCAAAGACTTTGACAGGTTTGGAGAGGAGTAGAAAATTATTTTTGCTTCAGAGTTTGGTCTGTTTACTTGTAAAATGTGTGGTGCTCTGCAAATATAAGAGGACTGTATTTACCGAATAATGACAGTCATTTGAGTTTTAAACTTAATATCCTTCAGAAAATGCATGCTAATACAAAGCAAGTCTATAAATGCAGCAACTTTCTAAGTTAATAAAAGCAATATCTTTCTTTGATTGTGGTCATTTGTCTATTATGTTTAGATGTCTCAGTGATTCTTGAGCTAAGGTACTGAGAGATATTTACATTGCAATGGGTTGATAAATTCCTGTGTGTCTGTTATTTATGTATTTATTTATATATTTGTTCACATTCGAACATCTGAGATTTTCAATCATAGTCATAAAAATGGCTGTAAATGATGGCCATGTGTGTGTTTATGTGAGTGGGGGGGGGGGGGGGTAAATGGAGTTAAAATTACAGTAGTCAATTTTTTTTTTTTATATTATAGCATTTTAATATTGGAGGTATATACAATCAGTAACACTGGCTTTAATTGTTGGGTACAGGTGTTTTATGTAGATGAAAATGATTGATGCTGTTGTCATTTATTCAGCTTAAGTAGTCATTCTGGATTTGTAAAGGTTGTATGCATTTCTGTGAAACACAATCAGATATCTGAGGTCCATAGTTAATAACGTGGCTGTAACGGCTCTCTGTTGAAATGTCGACACTTGGAATCCTGAGTGCCGAAATGCCAAAAAAAAAAAAAAAAAACAGAAAACATAGAAGAAAGAAATTCAAAAATCAGTCTTCCCCTTAAATTTTTTTTGTTGGGGGTTAAACAACCCATACCCCCAAACATATATATATATATTTATCCGCTGTGGTGACCCCTAACCAGGAAAAGCCGAAAAGGCAAACAAATATATATATATATGTATATATATATATATATATATATATATATATATATATATATATATATATATATATATATATACCAATTCTGAGATCACCATCTAAGAAAAGGGAATATTCTGAGAAATGGCATTTTGGACTTAGTATATGTAAATCTGATCTTTTGGCCATTCAGTCTCTATATTCAGGACTCAGTCTGGCAGGCCCAAAATTTCAAATGGTTACCAGCTGTAACTGATAAGTATGGAGATTATCTCTGAGGAAAACAACTGTGTATGTGTGGTGAAGAGGTTGCGGGAGATCAAAAAGTAAAAATTTAGCTATAATTTTTTTCATCTTCCATTATATTCAGGCATCAGCACTGTACTTAATAAATGGCTCTCTTTAGTGCTTTGAGCAGGATATGCATGATAACAAGTGCTAATTGGTAGAGTGTCGCATTGTGTAGTATTGGTGTCTAAGACTGTTTGGTTCTTTGGTTAAGCTTTTGGCTGTAATGTCTTAAGTGTGGACTCTGCATGAGTTATATCCATATGCTTTGGCTTCTTCACCCAGACCCCCAGCTCTTTCATCTCATTCTAACATCACAGGGTTACACAAAAGGTGCCTGTGTCTTCTTTTTTTTGGGGGGGTGGGCAACCCAGGCACTATTACCGGATAAGATTTTATATCCTTGTTAAAATTTGTCTCCATGGTTTATTAGCAAATATTATTACTTTGTTGGCTTTGAACCTTCAAAAACATGTGAGAGTAAAATTCTTTCCTTACATGTGATTGCTTTGTTCAGGCCTTCATTAGAACAAAAAGTAGTTAAAAATTTCTGTAAAATGCACCTCAGATTATGTAGACACCAATGACTTCTTGGGGCCTATAGTCTCCCAGATCACAATTTTAATTCAGTCACTTTCTACAAATTTTATTACATTGGAGTTGTAGCCTATTAGGCTGTGTTTGAAAGTGTGATGAGGAGCATAAAAGTAAGACAACGTGTGTAAAAACAAGAAGTAATATGTCTGGATGGTGCAGGACCAGAATGAGGGGGTAAAGACGAGAAAGGCAGTGAAGGAGGTACATGGGGATTATCATGCAGCAGAGGCCTCATGGAGTCCTTTGTCTACTCTGTGTCATTTAAGGTTGGCCTTGTTGATTGCAGTTTGATACCTGAAATGCATATATTCAGTAAAATAGCTATAATGAGAGGATACATACTCAGCCCCCCCCCCCCACTTTGAAGCCACCACTGGCTTTTTGTCACATAGGTCACTTCTATACACTGTGCTTTCTATTAGGTTGCACAGTATCCATACTGTACTTTTAATGTGCTGACAAGAACTTCCATCTTTAACTGTCCATTTGTTTTCAGCATACAATTTAATATTCTGATTATGTAGTATCCTTCTTTTAAAAGACATTATCACATAATGGTCAAGAGTTACATTCTGCAGACTTAATATTTTTTAATATTGTCTCTTTTCATTCCTGAAACAACACTTAATGCTGGGTGTAGCGCTTTGTTGATTGTTTTTCTTTTCTTTTGCCAGTAGCAACCTTGGCTAGCACACAGTCACCTGCATTTTCACATGCATTTTTATTTGTTTGTTATTTATTTATATAACATTTGTTCACGGGTAAAGTCTGACTGGGGGAGAAAGTGCCCATTTTCAACAGAGGCCCAAAGAGAAAAGTTGCGCAATCACAGTCTTTCAAAAATCAATTACAGATATTTTAAATCACAAAGTATCTTGTTACACTGCAAAACAAAAAGTACAGATATTTTAAATCCAAAGTATCATGTTAAACTACTAAAAAAGAGTAAAACATGTTGTAATGAGAAAAACACAGAACATGTTTCATAGTAGAATGTAACGAAAAATAATAACTTGAGTTGGAGAAAAATATGTGAGGAAAAATAGTAATATTATTTGTTACATATATTAGTGTGTGATAAATGAGAGCTGAGATAATTCTGAGAAGATATTTAAAGAGATATTAGAGATTACGTGATTAGAGACATTGATGGGAATTTGAAATGAGCAGAATAGGAGGAATACATTGTCCTGAATCATAAACAGGTCACTCTCCCAAGTACTTCACTTGATCTTGACAAAGACTTTGAATCCAATCTCCAGGAATGGACTGGAAGAGTAATTACTACATCACTCACAACACAGGAAATGTGAATTTGCTGAGAAACTGTCTAAGACCCACTGATCAAATAACATTACATCTCTGCATAAAAGGCATAAACTTATGTCCATTACTTGTTTAGATACCACATAACAGACCTATTTGCATGACCAGATGAAGACACTCCTAAAGCAGTTCCTTTGCCAAGACTTTGCAGCAGCTGATTGATGTGGAGCCCTTCTCCAAGATGACATGTTTCTTGCACTGCATTGGAGCATAGGCAAACTCACCAGCACACAAGTGAAGCATGTGCCATGACAACCTGCAGTGGGTTGCTCATTAGTCCTCCCCTCCAAGTCCCATTGGCAAGGGTTTGAAACCAGGAGCAAGTCCATAAATGCAGAGTGTCTCAGCATTATCTACCTTTAATGAATCTGAACTGTGTTGGTTCCATAGTTTGGAGATTACCTACATCCTTGTTAATAAGGTCTCTCCCTTTTTTAATTTCTTCAAATGTTTTGGGTTTCTATTACCATGACTGCAATGGACCCCATTCCTAAGTCAAAGTATGACTAAAGTTCATGAAATTAGTATTGTTTCACTCTGATGTCAACCAAAAGTGCTCTTCGCAGCACCCACAATATGCCCAGTAATAACTTCTTCTGTAGTTCGTATGGAGTTACATGTATTGGTAGCATATCTAAATAAGATTTTAGACTCTTTTTATAAGACCCATTGCTCCCACTACTATTGGAACTATCTGGGTATCTTTCTTCCACATTGCTCTCATTTCTGCTTGCAGATCCTGATATTTTATAACTTTATGTCTCTCTGTGCGCAGGACACTGTAGTCACTGGGTGTGGTGATTTCAATGATCAATGCTACTCTTGTCTTCTTTTCCTGGACCACTGTATCTGGTTTTCTAGCATTTATCTTTTGGATTTTTGGTAATGGATGATCCCATGTGATATAGACGTCATAATTTTTTATGATGCTGTTTGGCTCATGTTTCCAGTGTTTTTCAGCCACTGCAATACCATAATGTTTGCACAATCCCCAGTGCAACAGTCTTGCCACGTTATTGTGCCTTTCAGTATACAGTTCTTCGGCCATTAGTATGTCACATCCAGCAACAAGGTGTGCGACTGTTTCAAGTTTGGTTTTACAAAACCTACATTTGTCTGTTTCTCCCACATGTTCAATGGACTTTGTAAACCAGCATGTACATAGCCCAATATCTTGAGCCACCAATATTATCCTTTCATCTCTTGGTTTGAATTCACCTCTCCTTAACCATTCCTGGATAAGGTATCTGTCTTTTTTGATTTCTCCAAGTCTTTTGGGTTTCTAATACCATGACGGGAATGGACCCCATTCCTAAGTCAGAGTACGATTAAAGTTCATGAAATTAGTATTGTTTCACTCTTTGATGTTAGCCAAAAGTGCTCTTCACAGTACCCGCAATGTGTCCAGCAGTGACTCCTTCTGCGATTCATATGGTGTTACATGAATTGGTAACATATCTAAATATGATTGTAAATTCTTTTTTATAAGACCAGTTGCTCCTACTACTATTGGAACTGTCTGGGTATCTTTCTTCCACATGGCTCTCATTTCTGCCTGCAGATCAAGGTATTTTATGACTTTGTGTCTCTGTATGCAAGACACTATAGTCACTAGGTGTGGCAATTTCATTGATCAATGCTACTTTTGCCTTCTTTTCTTGGATCGCTATGTCCGGTTTTCTAGCATCTATCTTTTGGACTGTTGGTATTGGGTGATCCCATGTGATGTAAACTTCATCATTTTCTATGATTCTCTGTGGCTCATGTTCCCAATGTTTTTCAGCCACTTCGATACCATAATGTTTGCACAATCTCCAGTGTAACAAGCTTGCCACATTATTATGCCTTTCAGTATACAGTCCCTCTGCCATTAGAGCATCGCAACCAGCAATAAGGTGTGTAACTGTTTCCAACTCAATTCCACAAAACCTACATATGGCTGTTTCTCCCACATGTTCAATGGACTTAGTAAACCAGCATGTATGCAGCCTACTATCTTGGGCTGCCAATATTAACCTTTCATTTCTTGATGTAAATTCACCTCTCCTTAACCATTCCTGCATTCGTTCTTGATCAACATGAGGCTCTTCCAGACATTTTTTAAATTGCAGCTATATTTATGTTTTTTTTCACATTTCTTGCCTTCTCATCCGATCCTTCACCTTATATTCTTTTTTTTTCTTTTTTAGAACATTCATTTGCTGCCTGTTTTTTATCCACTTCTGGTCTGATTTCCATTCTTGCTTGACATCGATATGCTTCTGATAAATTAAGCAGATATGTCATCTTAGAATTATTATCCTCATGTTTCAAAACTTTCACTACATTTGGATCTTGTGAGGTCAATAGATATGTGTGAAGTCCCATGATTGCAGATCTATACATGTAATCAATTTCAAGGAGGCCCATCCCTCCTTCAGAAGGGGGAATATAATCTTGGTAGACACTGATTTTTATATATCATTTGGTGAGCATGAAGCATCCTTCTTGTTTTGATATCCAATCTAGCCAACACTTTTTGGGGACAGTCAATCACTCCAACACTATAAGTTAGGACAGGAAGAGCAAATTGATTTATAGCTTGGATCTTATTCCTAGGTGTCAATGCTGTTTTCAGGATTAATTTAAGTCTTCTAAAGTACTCCTTACTAAGCCTTATTCGCATTTGTTCATGTTTTATTGCTGATCCTTCATCATTTCCCAAGTATGTATACACCCCCTCTTGCTCAAGTTCTTTATATCACATTCTTGTCCCAAACTGATGTTTTCCTGGTGCTGCAATTTTCCTTTTTTAAAGGTTGCTTTTGCACATTTATCAAGACGAAATGACATTCCGATATCATCTGAAAAAGTTTTGACAACCTGTAGCTGTGCTTTCAGTTCCTCATCTGATGAGCTAAACAATTTAAAATCATCAACAAAGAGAAGATGAGAAGTCATTAGACTTTGTTGTTTTCTAGAAGTCAAATAGTAGCCATGGCCTAGGCTGTTAAGTAAGCAGCTTAATGGGTTAATGGCAAGGCAGAATAACAAGGGTGACAGAGAGTCACCCTGGAATATCCTCCTTTGAATTTTTATACCTGGGATAATAATCTGTCCTTTATCATGGCTTAATTGCAAAGTGGTCTGCCACTGTTTCATGGTTACTTTAATGTAATCAATCAGTGCAGGGTGTATCTTATACATTTTTAAGCACTCTTTTATCCATGAATGTGGGATACTATCAAATGCTTTTTTGTAGTCAATCCATGTCATACTTAGGTTCTCCCCCTTCTTACAATTCTCCACTATAACTTTGTTTAACAGCAAATGGTCCTTTGTTCCATATGACTTTCTTTTATTGCCTTTTTGTTCTACTGCCATAATTGAGTTTTCTTCTAAATGACTATAAACTCTGTCAGCGTCAATTCCTGTGTATAGTTTGTATGTTGTCGGAACACAAGTTATTGGTCTATAATTTTTAGGGTAGCTTGCAGGTTCACTCTTAAGTAAGAGCATTGTTTCTCCTGTTGTTAACCAGTGTGGTGTGTGTTTGGTGTGCATATATAAATAGTTCTTACTCATGGCTAAATCATCGTGCAAAGAAGTTAATACTTTAAGCCAAAAGTTAGGTACTGCATCTGGGCCTGCGGTTTTCCAGTTAGAGGCTTTTCTCAACTTTATTTCAGTCTCTCTAGTTATTTCATCCCATTTCATATCCTGTACCTTTAAACTTCTTATTCTTTCTCTTACTTCTTCTATCCATTTAGCATCTTTGTTATGTTCCACAGGATCTTTATAGATACTTCTCCAAAATGTATCTACTTCCTCTTTTTTTGGCAGTCTATCTATTCCTTTTACCTTATTTCCCAATTCTCTATAAAACTTTTTTGGGTCATCAATAATTTGTTTATTTTGTGTTTTTCCCTTATATTTATCTTCGTATCTTCTAAGTCTTTCCACCTGTTTTTATAATTTTTAGTTTGTTATCTCCATTAGTGCATAATAGATCCCGGTCTGTTCTAATACCATGCATTGCTTTTATCACATCTATCTTTCTTAATATTTTCATTGATCTGTTCCCTCTTCTATAATCTTCTAACAATGATACATCTTGCCTTAGCTGCTTTAGAGTTTTCTCTATTCAATATTTCCATGATGGTATTCGCTGTTGCCCCCTCTTTTCCCTCGCTACTCTATTTTCCTGTGGTAGAACTTTATCAGTTAATAATTTAGCAGCACAGTAATATATTCGGTTTACTTCTGTTATATCGCATGGGTCTCTATGGACAGTGGTAATTACTGTGTTCATTTGTTTTAACAAGCTTCTGATTTTTGGGGTTTATTAACCTTCTGCAGTCTATTTTTCTCATTGATCTTGATATATCTATCATTGTCTATTAAATCAAGCAACTCTTCTCTTAACTCCTTTTCTTCCATACTGAGGGTACATCCCTTGTTTTCCATTTCCTGTGGGCTTTCTATAGAAAGTTCTATAGCATCTTCCTGTGGCACATTCTCTTCAATTTCATCCTGTGTCTTCTGTTGTTCTGTCATATGGGAACTCACTGGCCTATCACTCCTCAACATTGACTGCATCAGAGTTTCCACAGTTTCCTGTTTCTTTCCTTGCTGTCTAGCTTCAAATTAATGTTTATACTGGTTTCTTGTGGAAGGCTCCAAAATATCTTGATATGGCACCTCACCAGTTACTTCCTGTTCCACTGGTTTCCCCTTAATTTGGATATCCATTGCTCTATCCTGTTGTGGTGCTTTCTGCATTTGATTTTCTACACTGAATCCTTCTCTTTGCAGCTATTCCATTGCTTCAATTTCTATTTCTTTGACTTCTCCATTACTCATCTCTTTTTTCTACTTTTCCTCTTAGTCTTCTTATTTTTTGTATTGTAAAGTTTTCCATATCCAGATTCCTTTGGCTATATTTTTCTTCAAATATCATTGGTGCTGCTCTTTTTGTATTAATTAATTTTGCTTTCTCCTTTGCATAAATATTACACCATATTAAATCTGTTCCTTTCCCCTGTCCATATTTCTTCTTCATATGTCTCCTGGTCTTCTTGCTTTTCCGTATTCTGGGGACATACTCCAGCATACTATGATGTAGTCTGTCTTAGACCTTCTACATTAAATCCTTCACTTTGCAGGCACTCCATAACTTCAGCTTATATTTCTTTAACCTTTACTTTACTAATCGTCTTTTCTACATTATGTTTTTGTGTTGTTAATCTTTTTATTGTGAAATTTTCCATATCTGGATACCTTTGCCTGTATTTCTCTCCAAATACTTTTGAGACTGCCTTCTCTATATTAGTTAAGTTAGCTTTCTCCTTTGCATAAATATTGCACCATATCAAATCTCTTTTTCTTTCCCATGTCCATATCTCTTTTTTAGCTTTTTCAAATATCTCTAAGTTTTGTTGTTTATATTTTTCCACTTCCTCAAAGGCTTCTTTTTCCAAAGAGATCAAAGTTTCTTGATCTATATACTGTTTTTCAAAAATCTGTTGTATTAATGAACGCAAATTTTTTATCTGAAGCTTCTGACAGTTTTTCCTGCGAAAGTATTTAATAACTCTTTCCATGGCCTTGCAGATGAGGCTAGTCAAGCTTATGGGCCTATAATTCCCAGGGTTGGTTGATGGTCCCCTTTGTGCAGAGGGATTACTGTTGCTGTCCTCCATTCCACCGGAACATAGCCAGTTTGCAGGCTGTGGTTAAAGATGGATCCAAGCAGGTCTGCTACATTATGCTTTACATTGTTTAAAAGGCAACCTGAGATGTTGTCAAGTCCCATTGTTGCCATATTTTTGGACTTGGAGAGCACCAAGGTGTCCTGCTCTCTTGAGATAATAGGCTGAGGAATGGTGCCAGGTATACTATGGGTATGATTATAGGGAATAGGGAGGTGAAGTGTGCTCCAAATCTCTCAGCTAGCAGGTTGGTTATTAGGTCCAATTGAGTTTGGGTGGTGCCATCCAGAACCAGTTAAGTGGATAGCTCAGTATTCCCTTTTAGATTTTGGACATAGTTTAAAAATGTCTTGTGATTATGTTTAGCCAGGAAGGCTATTTTTGCTTTATAATTACCTTTGGGGGACTTGACAAGATCACAAATTTGTTTGTTTAAGCTACAGGGGGATTTCTTCCTCTGCTGAGCCACTTCCCTCTTGTTCTTGGACATTCATTTCTTTCTCTTGGTGTATAGCCTGTTTATCTTGGTGTCCACCAGGCTGGCTTGTTTCTTCAGCAAGATCTGTTTTCCATCTGTTCAGGTACAGCCAATTCTATACAACTGCTTAGGTGATTATACAGGGCATTGGCATGCATCTTTGCATTGGAGAATGTGTTATCTGCATTTGAGGAGGATTTGAAACTTTATACTATCAGTTAGTAAGAAGTAGTTTGTCTCTGAAAAAAAATCTTAAGGATTTTTGAGCTTGATGGGTTAGGGTTATCTGGTCTTATAATTACATAGAACAAGACTGATTTCTGGTTTGATATTACAAGGGAGGACATCACATGAAGAGTAAGACGGTATAAGGTATGAATGGGGATATCATTTATCCTGGTGTTGAGTGAGAATAGAAACAGCTTTTGCTAGGAAGTCTTTCAGAATAGTGTTGAAGGATGGGAGGGAGGGTATTGACCTGATGGATACAGATAAGGAGTTCTAAGCCCTAACAAAATGGTATGAGTACATAAATGTCCAGCAGGTTTTTGGACAGAAAGGAGTTTTTGGTCATTGTATCATAATAATATTAATAATAGCATTAATGAAAACTAACAATTATATTAATAAACATTTTACACACACACACACACATATATATATATATATATATATTTTTTTTTTTTAAATAAATAAATACATACATCAACACATTATTATGTAATTAAATGTATTATTTCATAAACTGATGTGTATATATTTAAATTTTACATATGTCAGGTAGTGCTATTGGCCATTTTTTGGCGTTTTTTTTTTTTTGCATCATAATTGATTCATTGCTTATTAAGGGTTTCCTATAAAAGTTGCATTTTGTAATTTGTATTTGTCTGATGAAGGCTGGAAAGCGCTTATCAATAAATCCTATTTTTATTTATTTACCGACAGTCCGCTTGATTGCTTTTGTGCTTCTGGATACTTTTTTATCAAGTTCTAAGCCTTAACAAAATGGTATGAGTACATAAATGTCTAGCAGATTTGATAGGTTTTTGGACAGAAAGTAGTTTTTGGTCATTGTATCATAATAATATTAATAACAGCATTAATAAAAACTAACAGTTATATTAATAATTATTTTATATATATATATATATATATATATATATATATATATATATATATATTAAACATAATGCAATATATTAAATATTTTTTAATTATAATTACTGTTATAATTAACAATATTAATTATATTAATATACATAAAGTATATATATATATATATATATATATATATATATATATATATATATATATATATATATATATATTTAGTAGGGGGTGTGGAGGAGCAGAAAATAATGAAACAGAACAAACTAGTAATTATACTCCAGTAACTACAGTGGGATCAGACATTCCAAGAGAGTTTATTGGACTCTAATGCCTCAACTTAATGCCTTCTAAGGAATAAACAAAAATCACTAAAAACTCCTCTTTTCTACTTTAAACAATTATATAAATTAACCACTTAATAATTATTGTTATGTTCTAAAAGGGGCATGAGCTCTTATAGCTTTAAATCAAAACCTGTCAGTTAAGTTCTGTACTTAATCCAAAAGGTTTCAAAGTATTATATTTTAAAATCATTGTAGACTCTTTTATATCTAAACTGTGCAGTTTATCTCCACCTCAAACTAATTGCACATGTGCTAAAACACAAGATTTAAACTATTAACACTTCCATTTTGAACGTGACATACATGCAACACTAAAAAGTTAAGCATATGTCTCTTTTTATATCATTTATATTTTCTTGTATTCTAAGTTTGACTTTTCATTTAATCTGTCCAATATACCAAAGAGGAGAACCGCAATCACACTTAACTCCATACATCACAGAACTAGTTTGGTAATAATAATAATGTGCAATTTCTAATTTTTTTCAATTAATGTTAACCCTGTTTCTGCAATAAACAAATCTACAAACATATCTTGTACACTCAAGCATCCATCCTTTCATCTTTAAATTTCATGGAATATTTTTATAAGACAAAATTTTCCCAGTGTCAAATCCTGTGGTATATGACAAAGCAGGAAGCCTAGGAAGTAACTCTCAAATGTACATCTGACATGAAAATACACTAGTTCTTTTTAATAACTTGTACTAAGATGTCAGAAAAAAATTAATACTTAAGCACACAAAACACTTTTTTCTGACAATCTACTAGCATGTGCATTATGATTCCTATTTGGATATTTTATAGCAGAAAAAACAACTCTATTATTATTAATACCAAATGTTTCACTTTGATTTTATATAATATGATGTCTTCATAACCATGAACTTATTACATTTTCTTTCATCAATTGTATTTTGTTAAATCTCTGAAAGATTCCTCTTTGAGTAAAAACTTAATCAAATATGGAGGATGACAACTTAATGCATGAAGAAATACATTAGCAGAAGTTTGTTTCTTATATAACCATAGTTTAGTCAATTTGTTTTCTTCACTACATAAAGTTAAGTCTAAAAAATTAACCTGAGTTTTACACACTTGAAAAGAAAATGCCCCAATCATTAGCATTCATGCTTTCGACAAATTTCTCAACTTCATTTACATCTCCACTCCACAATATTAACAAATCATCAATATATCTAACATAACAGAAAACCTATTGCTGCATAAACTCAGTTTGAATCATAAAGCTTTTCTCAAATTCTGATATAAAAATATGTGCATAAGCAGGAGTAAAAGGTGCTTCCATGGCCGTGCTTCTTTATTGCACAAACCACTTACTCATATGTCTAAAAAGTTGTATGAGACAGGCAGATAGTAATGCTAGAACAAAAGAGGCAAATGGACCCTCACCTAAATGTGCTGCAGCAAATAAACCTGTTAAATTTGGAATAGATGCATATAAACTTGTTAGATCTAACCTTAACAAAAAAAAATTTTTAATAAATATTCCTAAATTTTTTTAACAACTTCATCATAATTTTCTGTTAAATAAGGTAATTTTTTTAATAAATGATTTTAAAACATTATATAACAAAATCCCTAAATGTTCATGAAACCTTCCTATTCTTGAAACCATGGGACAACTTGATGGGATAAACATAGTCTTATGGATTTTCAGAATGCCATAAAATAAAGCATGCTGTGGATGTCTTAAAAACAAGTTATTATCATCTTCGTTAGAAAAAAAATATTTTCATCTAGTCAGTAAATCACATAACTCATACTTAAAATTATCTAGTTGAAACTAATATGCTGATATTCATTTTCATTATTTAAAATAGTTTTATGCATTTTGTTATATGCTGACCTCCCCATAATTATCATCACATTACCCCACTTATTAGCTTTACAAACCATTAATTCATCTTTATGTTTTTTTTTCAAAAAACATAACCTTTAGTTAAATTATATGTATATTGCTTTTTCTGAAACATTTAATTTGTTCAAACAATTCATATTTGCAAACTGACTCAACCACATTTGTAGTGGCATTAGAAATGGAGGGTAAAAAATGACTACAAGTATTAATTCTTGTAAGATCAAAATGGCTATAACCACCCATCTGAAACACTTGACCAAATAATCAGTTATGTCATCTTGTATTGAGTAAACAGATAAATTTAACAAACTACCATCAAAAACATCATTAGCTATAAAATAACTGTCCACAGAAGAAATGTCCATAAAATCTTCCATTATTTTTTACAGATTGATCTTTGTGACATATTTTTTAAACTATTTTTTTCTACAATAGTATAAATAATTCAGTTTGTACATTGTTCCAAGTTGGAAAATACTTAGAGACAAAAGGCAGTCATTTAGGCAAAATGGAAAAAAAAACAACATGATGAAATGCACAATCACTTAAATTCAGTACCTGAAAGTTATAATAAATATTTCATCCTTCCACATCTAAAATGTCCCCCATGAAAAACATCTCTGCTATTTATTTCATTCTGAGGAACATCATTTGGTTCTATTGAATTTACTTCTAACATCATCTCAGATAATTCTGCAAAGGAGACTGAATCACTGCTGTTTGTTCCAACACTGGGATGCCCTGAACTAATACTGCATCCATATTCAAACAAAGAAGTCCCATCACATGATGAGGGTGATAAATGTGCATTGTGGCACTGCCAAGAAAATATTTTATTATTAGAGAAATCTCCTTGATTTCTAATCAATTTTTTCTTTCTACAACATCTTTGTCTAGCTTAAAGCATGTGTTTATCATTTCTGCAAGTTTTTTTTATAAAACTTAGGTTGTAAATCAGTCTTAAGTTCACCTTTGAGAAGTGATCTCAGATGTCAGTCTGGTATCAGTCAGATGTGGGAAGAGCAGTTTTAGGTTTTTAATGTTCTGAAGTTGTTTTTAAACTTTTTTTGGTGCACACAGCATTGTATCAACATTTGCATTTTCTACATATTGTAGTTTTCATTTTAGCTGTCAATGAACACAAATGTCGACGTAACCTTAGATAATTTTATATATGTTTGTGCGTATCTGAAGTCATTGAAATGTCTGGGGTTAAAAGGTGTCAGTAAGGTACCATAGGAATTAGTTCAAAACAAATTTATTCAGTTTTATTCCCTCATGAACATCAGAAATATAAGCTCAATTGCAGCATGTTCCATGGCCTAAATGCAATGTTCCACATAAACAGTACATATTTCCAATTGGTATCACCCTGTAATGTTCTATACAAGTACTACACATTTTCTCCTCATTCATCAAGGGCTATGGTCAGATACCAAATAATTACAAAAGTCCATCAGTATATACAAGCAACCTGTCTGTTTTATGCTCACACTCTTTAAATGTCTGATCCACTCCAGAAGCTAGGTCTACATCTTCAAAAAAAAACAGTAGACCCACACTTACGGGAAAGTGCACTTAAGCAAAAGTGCACTTCTGTGAACATCAGTTCAATGAACTGATAAAAAACAGTAAAACATTATTTTTGCAGCCCCCCTGCACCCCCCATGTGGGGAGCTGTGCCCCCACACACCCCCCTACTTAAATATACCAACTCCAAGATCACACTACAGTGGGGAAAAATGTAAATTCCCTTTCCCCACTGTAGCGTGCCTCACCACCTGTGTTCCTTTATGGTTAAACAACAAAAAAGCTAGCTGGAACACGATAAGAGCAGGCTAAAAACTGAAAATGTTTAATAAAATCCAAGTAAAAGTAAGCGTTTTTGGCAGAAACAGTGTTCTGCCTTCATCAGACAAACATAAATCATTCAAATGACACCTCTTTTAAATAGATTTCAAATAATTTGACAAATCAAGAGCGAGTGCATTTTTCAATTAAGAAAAAACCATGGGAACCTTAAAACAGCGATATGCTTTACATTATTAAATACTAGTCATTGTTTTGTAGTAAACATAATAAAGCATAGCAAATGAAGTTCGCTAAATGTAATAACCTTCAAGCAGTATTTGCAAGTAAATTGTGCTTTGCTTAAAAATTAGTATCAATGTGTTACCAGCAGCCTAGGTAAAAGAAAAAATATATGTGTATATTTGTGTATATACAAGTGAAATATTTGTCTCATTGAACAAATTTAAATAAATCAAGAAGTAAAATTACTCTCTATAAAATCAGAACAATCCATTATTATACTAATAAATAAATAAACAAATAAACAATTACATTAATGAAGTTTAAGCTAATAAAAAACTCCAGTAGATAATTCAACTGCACACAGAGACTAGAAATAACTAGGATGTCACCAAATGTGCTGTACCCAAATCTAAGGGACATCGCAAACAACTCTAATAGACACAAAACAAGAGATAATAGTACATAAAAGCATAAGCATCAACGATAGTTGAAAGGTATTACCTATTATAAGAGAGCCATCTCAAAACACACTTAATAGAAAGGGCATCATTAATACCAGGGGTAATGTGTGCTCTTGTACGAATCTGCCATAGTAATTCGTCTATTTCGAGACAAATTTGCCAAGGGCCACCTCTGATATCTGGAATAATCAGCTGTAAAATAATAAAACTAAAACGGTGGTCATTATTCATTGAACCATTATTTGCAGAAGTGCACTTTCGCTTAAGTGCACTTTTGCAAAACCGAGAATCCACTGTTAATTTTTGAACAAGTGGATTTTTGGTCTTTTTCAGTAGACCTGTATATATATATATATATATATATATATATATATATATATATATATATATATATGGGTCAACTTCA
The DNA here is from genome assembly GCF_019279795.1 of Protopterus annectens. Classification (NCBI taxonomy): domain Eukaryota; kingdom Metazoa; phylum Chordata; order Ceratodontiformes; family Protopteridae; genus Protopterus; species Protopterus annectens. The sequence goes on from NC_056748.1 coordinate 315,559,652, forward strand.
GAATGTCGACCGTTCAGAATGCTGACTTTCATATGGCAGACACCATATGATCGGCATTCCGAAAGACCGACATTTTAAAATAGCACCATTTACCTACCTGTAAACACAGTAAAACTGTGTTATGCAGGGGGCAAGACCCCCTGCACCCCACACACCCCCTGCTACTTAAATATTCTCATTCTGAGATCGCACTACAGTGCAGGAAAGGGGAATCTCCCAGTTCCGCACTGTAGCGGGATCTCCGCTGTCATTTGCTGGCCTTTCAAACGTTCGCTCATATGGTGTCAGCTATATGAGTTTCGAACATTTGAAAGATCGAACAAATGAAGGGCTCCCATACATATATATATATATATATATATATATATATATATATTGTATGCCATCAAACCTTTTTCTAGACTCTTTTAAATCATTTCCCATATCTAATATTTTCTTACCACAGTATTCTTTCCAATAGTCACTGAGATCTACTTTGGCCTGATTCAGTGCTAATATAAAAAAATACAAGATGGCAGAGCTAAATGGTCCTTTCATTCTGTAAATCTGTCTTGTAGTGTCTCCAAAAATGGGTTATTTTTACATAAATGCAAATTTATCCTCAATTGTTTCCCCATTGATTTATTTCCAAACATAAATGTAAAATAATAGTGACATTATTGCTGGGTATCCAACAAATCCAGCAAGTAAACATGCTCTTTATAAATAAGAATTTTGCCTATCTTTCAAAATTATTTATATCTAAAAGGAAAGCAAATATGAAGAGCTTGAACCAAGGACAAGGCTCTAAATGTATCTTGCTTGCCCAGAATTGCAATATACATATTTATAAATTTACCCACTGCTGAGAGTTTTAATCCTCTTGTCTCTGAATGTACTTTACTATAAACGCCAGTATCTAGCCCCCCCCCCAACCACATTACCATCTTGTCATGAAATATTACCCACTCCCTCAAAATTCCTCTGAAATCAAACTGGGCCATTCCAGAGTGCACATATATGTTAATGATTGTTAATGTAGACTCTTCCAAGTACCTTCAATGGCAACATACCTATTCCAAATATTATTTTAATGTTATTTGCTTAAAAGAATCACCCTTTTTGAACATGTAATTACTCTAGTTTAACCTCCTATAGGATAAGATCAAAAATTTCCCTTGCAAGAATTTATATTTTAAGACCTTTAGTGGTCTAAATCTCCTGAATGTGTCTCTTGCAAAATATGAAAATTGAATATACTTTTTTTCATAATGTATTCAGTTTACTTCACTTTATGGCATTCATTAGATTATTCATACTCCAGGAAACTAATCAGTACATTTTAATAAAATTAAGAAAGAAGAACATACAGAAAAAATACTCTGTTAGCAACTCTCCTGAATGTGTCTCTTGCAAAATATGAAAACTGAATATATATTTTTTCATAATGTATTCAGTTTACTTCACTTTATGGCATTCATTAAATTATTCATACTCCAGGAAACTAATCAGTACATTTTAATAAAATTAAGAAAGAAGAACATACAGAAAAATACTCTGTTAGCATTTGAGAAATATACCCCTTCCCTTACTAAAACATGCACAACTGAAACAAATATATATATTGAATCCATCTTTTGAGTAACACTTGTGGCAAATAATATAGTAAAGAAAAATGCAGTGCAGCAATAAACAAAGGAATAAATAAAACACATACTCAAACTCTAATATATACCTTTCATTGCAACTTAGTATAACAATCATAACTATATACTTTCTGAAACAGTTTGTCTCTCTCCAATGTATAAGCAAAAATGGCTGTAACAAGGCATTTGACTAGAACAGATGGCTTCAACTTCATTGTCACAGTGAGGGAGAATACTTTATACTGCTATCCCAAGTCAAGCTTCCCACATCCAGCCCATTCAGTCTTCATTCTGAGTTGTATTCTTGAAAAAATATACTTTCACATTATTATTTTCTATCGTTGTGTGAATAACTTTGTGTTATATGATATAAGTGCTTTCTAGCTCATCACAAAAGCTATTCTTGCTTTAATGCACTAAACAATTGGCAGTCAAATCAAAGAATCCTATTCACAGATTACATCAGCTCTGCAGCCATATAATGCAGATGACACAAAAGACCTTTTAATTATGTTGACAAACAATATGGCTAAAGATTTTTTTTGTACAAAGATTTCATTCTGTAACAGGTAGCACACTTGTCTTTGGTGCGAAGGCTGTGAGTTCTATTCCACCACCAGGTAGAAGGACTGCTGATACAGCAGTGCAGCATAAGGGGGGGGGGGTGTTGCCTTTATGAGTATGCCATCCTTCAGATAAGAATTTAAACCGAGGCCCCATCTGCTTGAGTTGGCGGTAACTGAGGTGGATGTAAAAGATCTCACTGTACCTATCAAAATGAGTAGGGATCCTTTAATTAACACAACATAAACAAAACATTTACATATTTACAAAATATACATATTTACAGGTACATATCTACACATACCTATATACCATCATCATCATTATCCTTGTTCCATAATTGAGCCCCACTCCTTCTTCCACAACCAAATCTATTTTTTTTTCGTAATATAACAGCCAAAATCAGTTTCCCATTAAACAAACTGTCATTCAGTCTGTCATTTCCATTAACACATATTACATAAAATAAAATATCTGCCTTCCTCAGATATTCTTTCTTCTTGTTTTTATAATATCCAAAAATAATCATATTAATATCTATATTGTTTCCATAATTAATATTTTCAAGGAATTTTTCTTCACCCAACTTTTCCAAAGTTTACCCATTGTTTTACATAAAAAAGGCCCTGTTGCTTTTCCTCCCCACAAATAACACATTCTTTCAACTTTCTTTCTGAAGAAGTCTGAATAAAGACGAAAACTAGGTAACATTCGTTGTCTGTGGTTGATAGTGCACTACAGTTTCCAGGTGCTGGTCCTTTGTGTTTGCTTGTTTGGTTCCAGTGGTTTAGTTTCTTTTTTATATGGCATATTCCTCTTTACAGGTACCTTATTTATTACCAGTCTCCATAGGAAATCTTGACACAGTACATTGTTAGTACACTTTTTCCTCACTTTAATGTTTTTATAACTTATGATAAATTTTCTCATGGATTTACATAATATTTTTTTCTTCACAGTATTATATCACATCCTTCTATATAGCATTAATTTTCATTTTCCACATTAGCATTTGTACTTGATAATTTTTAATTTCTTTGTTTATATCATCTTTATCTCTTCTTCTTATTCTCATCATCTCCCCAAACTTTTTGTACTTCTATTTAAACATTTCACTATTAATGTATCATTCTCTTCCTTTACCTACTTTAATATCCTATGCAAGTTCAAAGAAGTATAAGCAACTGGATTAAATAACCCCAATTCCCCTTCATTTTTACTCATAAACACACTTCTTTTCACTAGGTTCAATCTTGAACCCCATATGAAAAAAGTACTAATTGCAAATTTTTCATATTTTTGGGATAATGTAAACATTTGGCATATATGCTCATTTTTCCATTAAAACAGATTTTACCGCATAAACATTTTTCTTCAGTGCTAATCTGTAAGTCCTCCACATAAAACATATTTCTTTCATTTTTTTTATCAAACCCTCCCATTGTCTCATAACAGTATAATTTTCTCAGATTTGATCCCTAACAAGGATACTTCATTCATTGATTAATATACCTCTCCAATTTTCACATCACCCAAACAATTAATTTTGTCTTTATTCAAGATCATTCCTATTTCCTTTAAACATCCATTCTGAAAAAACAGTACTTCCCTCATCCATATTTTATTCTTAACAACCAGAACTATATCATCTACATAGATTCATAGATTCATAGATTATTACTAGGCTAATCCCTGAGGGGGGTCTTTCTAAGTCTAGCAAAATTTTCTGGAAATAATAATGCCATGTATCTGAACAGGACATTGAGAGCCAGGCATTTATAAGTTATCTCTCTCCATATGGGACACGGGTGCCAGGCCAAGTGTGAATCTTTTATTCCCCATCCCCGTTTATATGTTACTTAAACTGGATAATAGATGAACTCAAATTCACATGGATATGAAGCCTGTTCCATAGAAGGTGCAGTCTCTGGGACACATATCTGTCTCTCCAATATGTTCTGTTTAAATCACAAACAAAATTCAGGTCCCTAGACCTTGTATTTCTGGTACTCTTTGACTTACAAATATGTAGGATTTAAAAGTGTAGGGTTTGCTGATTCCGTGGAAATCAGGCATAGATCATCTCTCCGGAATCTATAAGACACTAAGTAGAAGAAAAAGGCTTTACTGTGTTCATAAGTCATATGGCATATGTCACAACTGCTGGAATCACTACTTCCTTTTGCATCACATATCCAGCATCTTTCATTTTATAAGCTACTTCACCCACTGTCACTTTCATCACAAATGCAAACTGTATCCCTCTCATGGAACATTCTTGTCATATACCAAAATTCATACATATTTCTTTACTCAGCCACACATTTACTAACACTTTCACTCTATTATTTTGATATGCTGACGTACACACTCTCCTAATTCTGTTACCTATTCCAAACATTTACATAACATCTCAAAAAGCATCATGCCATACATTATCAAATGCTTTATTAATCACCTAACATAAGTTTCTTATCTTCCCTTTTACTTATCACCCACAATTTCTTGCACCACCAATAATAATTCCTGGCATCAATATATACTTTTTTCTAAAATATCCTTCATCCTTCCTTCCATTCTCCTCTGCATTATTCCCATAAAAGTAATAATCAATGTGATATGTCTCCAGTTCTTATGTCATGCTTTCCAGCTTTCTTCCATATCAGTTTTAATAACCCACTACATAACTCCTCTCATAAGCAAAACCTTCTTTCAATCATTCATTCAAAATGTTTACAAAACACTGTCTTTGCCAATCTATTAATTTCTTGTACTTTCCATGCTTTATACCATCTAGACCTGATACTGAATCACCATTTACCTTCCTAAATATGTAATCAAATTCAGTAATGGTATTTATCTTTCAAATTCTTCCTTAATTCATTCTCGATTTTTTTTTTACTTTCTATTCTGTATTTTTTTTTTCTTTTTACTCTTATACATATTTTCTACATGTTATAATACAACAATTATAATTTGGTCTTGTGCTCTTTTTACCTCATGTTTTACATATTTCATTTCCCTCATTATACTAATAGTCTCCTCTACTATTCTACACAAATATGCAGGCACCTCCTCCTTTCTCATCTCTGCTTAAAAAGTAATGTCTTTTTTTTCTCATTTTCTTTTAAATATTTCTTTTTTAAATTCTCCAATACATTTCTATACATCTTTCCATACTTCATCTCTTCCTTTCTTACATCATCCTACCACTGGAAAAAAATGCATACTTCTTTTTAAATTCAATCCACCATTCAGACCAATTTTTCTAAAAACCCTTCATGGTTATATGATCCCTCCATAAATGCAAGGATTCACACTCTCCAATTCATCCCGTAATGTCATATTCATTTTTTATTCCCTTTCATATTTTAATATACTACCTTTCTTCCATCACCTTAATCTATATTGCTAAATGATTTTAAATAGCCATCTTTACTTTATCAACATCTACAACACCCAAAACTTCCAACAGTACAAAATAATCAGTTTCAAATCCAATTGTCCTTCTTGTATAATTTCATTGACTTTTATTCCACACAGTTAACGTATCACATTTTATCACATTTTGTATTTTTTAACATCTTTCCTTTTTTTACACATTTCCCTTAAATCACAATTAAAGCAGCCTGCAAGCTGCAATTATAATTTTCATGTTTACCACCATGTAATCTAATATTTGGTGAAACAGATTCTCCTTTTCCTTGCCATTTGCATATACACATAATGCTATAATTTTATAAACATATTATTTCCATGTCACATCCACAACAGCTAACCTTCCCATCTGTACCAACTTCACATCTAATACTGTTGTTTTTTAAACAATACAGCCACTCCAGAACAATACTCACTTCTATAATTCCATATTATATTTCCACCTCACAGTTTTTCTGTTTTCAATCTTTCTACATTTGTCAGGAATCTATCATTCTCTAACAGAATAACATCCACATCACATTTAGTTTACCATTCCAGTACCCCTATTCCTGCTACAATATTAATAAAACTATTTATATCTACTGAAAACACTCTAAACTTATTACATTTACTTCTTTTTAAGTTTAAGGGAAGTATTTACATTTTTGGTTACTTATTTTTATTCTTTGACAAACTAGATAGTTGTCTGAGCTGATGTACAACTATTTATTGATCCTCATAATCAGATTTTTTTACTATTTTCATTAAGTGAAACACATCAAAAACTACCCCTTACCTTTTATTTTAATCTTTGATGATGCATTTCTAATTCTTGTTTTCTTCACCCTTAGCCCCACACCTATTGAATTTGTTTTCCTAACATCCTTTACACTCCCATCACAAACATCTGACTTATAACTTTAAATTTCATCATCATTTTTCACACTCTCAGTACACTTACCTTCATTCTCCTGAAATATAACATTTTTATCTTTTATTACTTTAGCCTCTTTATCATTAACATCTTTTTCCTTTTGTCCTCATACTTCCTCATTATGTTTAGACATTAAAGTACTTTCCTTATCTTGTTCAACATTATATTGCTTATTCTTTTTACAATTAAACCAAAAATGCAATTCACCTTTACACATTCTATATTCCTTTTTAAACTTATTCATCGTATGATCTTTCTCCACATTTATTACATCTTATTTTATGCACTCATTTCATAGATAATTGAACCCCCCCCCCAAAAAAAAAAGTTTTCGGCTGTCCTATATACATAATTCATCCTGTGTTTCCATCTACATATATAACACTTGGTTAATGCTTTATCACATGTTTTCATATTTTAAAATAATATCCACTTCCTACCCCCCATTTCAAATATCACTGTCATCTTTAACTTTCATAGTATCAGAAACTGAATACCACATAAATGAAAAACATTTTTTAGCATTTTTTACTCAATTTCATCAGTGCAAAATTCTATAACCACTTAATCATATCCCTTTTTTGGAAAACATAAATTAATTTAATGGGTAACAGTCATTTTTTACCATTAAACAAAAATATTTTTATTAAGTCTGCAGTTTCAAATAATGTCAGAAAATGTCTCTTTCCCCAAATGAGACAAGGCTCTAATGTCTTTTTCTTCAAAATCCAAAAGGAACACTAAATTATCCCACACATAATATTGATTTATTCTTCTTTATTATCTGAACAAGTTTCTTTTTCTTTTTAATAAAGCATTCAGTACCTTTTGTTCTCTAGCTACATCAACATAGGATTTTCTAGATTGCATCCCACCTGTAACCTTATGTCCATCATGACTCATTTCCTTTCTGCCCAACTCACTGTTCATTACAAAAATATTTTCTATCATATCCAACCATAAAATCTCTTTTGGATGACCTTTGTTCAATAAAACAACTAGTTTTCACCAGGCCCAGAAGCAATTTTTATTTAAACTTCTTCAAAATCCTTCAGTTTAAACTTAACTAAATGCTGACTGTACTATCCACTTGCTTCTCAACAGTTTTTTGTCTGGCTGACAAAATCACACTGCGATCGCCAACATAACAACTCTCTTCTCCCTCTGCTACTGCACAGCTTCTTTTAGCAGCCTCCATGCCAGGAACAGAAGCAAGAAGTACAACAGAAAAAATGTTCCCCTCACAACAAAAAGAGTATGGGTCCTTTATTTATATAAAAAAGAACACTTATTTACAACATATGTACATATTTACAAATGTAAAAATATATAGATATGCAAATCTATTTATGCATATTCATAATTTCCTTTACAATTATACTAAATTTTCATCTGTATTAGATCCCCATTCCTTTTTCCATAACCACCATCTGATTTTACTTAATATTGTTGCTAAAACCATTTAGCATTAAACATAGTTTCATTTATTCTTTCATTCCATATAACCCATGCAACATAAAATAACTTGTAATGTAGTCATTTAACATATTCTTTACTTCTAGTCTTATAATATCCATATTTAATCACATCCATGTTAATCTTTGAAACAAAGTCTTCTTTACATAGTTTTTCTCATAACTTTTTAATCTTTTACATTTCAAAAAATCATGTTCTATACTCTTGACAATGTAAACATATTATATCACTTTTGTTTTTATATGGCATATTTCCTTTTACTAGCAATTTATCAATTACCAGTCTCCACAGAAAATCTTGACACTCTACTTTCTGGTTACACCATTTATTTTAATAACTTTAATTTAATTAAGATGTTAGATTTTCCCATGGTTTTACATAGTAATTTTTTATTATTACATTCTTATACCATGCTTTTCTGTCTTTTTTTAATATAATCAAATTTATTTTCCACAAAAATACTTTTTACTTGGTAACATTTTATTTTTTTTTCATTTATACACTATTTTGCTCTTTTACTCTTTTTTTTACCATACCCCATAATTTAGCATACTTATATTCATAGTTTTACTACTAACCTCTCATCTTTTTCATTTGTCCACTTTAACACTTTGTACAAATTTAATGAAGCAGTATCTACCACTGGGTTAATTAACCCTAAACCTTCTTCTTGTTTATTTACATTAAAAAAAAATTCTCTTTTTACTGTGTTTAATATAGAACTCTATATAAATGAAAAACTTATCTGCAATAACTCATTTTCAAAGACTGTTGGAAACATAAATACAATTGCTAAGTAAGCCATTTCCCCATCAATACTGAATTTATCAAATAAGCATTTTTTCTGATTGGTAATTTATATGTTTTCCAGAAAAAAAGGTTGTTTTTTATTTCTTCTGTTGTTTTTATCCCCCACTAAATTTTACTTACATCTTTATTCTCAAATGTTATACATGACATAGACATTTTATTCATTGTAAAATATATACCCCCATCATTGCTACATTACCTAAACCTTTACTTTTCTCTTTATTTAAAGCTATCCCTTTCACCACTAGACACTCATTTGTGCAAATTGTTACTTCTTTTATCCAAATTTTATTTTTTGTAATTATTATAATGTCATCTGCATATATTAACAGAACTGGAATTCTTAACCTTTCAGGTGTTATATACCCTACCTACTTCATTTTGTAATTTATTTCACATACTATCACATTCACAAATAATGCAAGCAGTATACAACTCATCGGACATCCCTGTCCTATTACATAACTCTTCATATGGACCTCTTGGCTTACCCAGCCAGTTGCAAGTATTTTTAATTTATTATTACTATCTGCTGATATGGACAATTCCCTACCTTTCTAACTTATATTATATTATTTCATTATTACCCATAAGATTTCTTGTCCAATTGTATTACATGCCTTATTAAGATCTCCTTTCACAATTTTGCTTCTTCTTTTCTCTTCATTATAACATCCACAATTTCTCTACAATTAATAATTCTTGACAACCTTTGCCCTTTATACTATATGGAGCTATGTGACTTCTGCAAAATTTCATATTATTAAATCACAGTTTGTCAACACTCAAAATACCAAAATCCCACTTCACTGAACCAGCAGAACAATGAAGATGTACCCAGGGTAAGTAACCACTAACACCCCCCCAAAAATACACCAACCCTAACCCACCCAGGTGGGGGGCTATGACCCCCACACCCCCTAAATATACCAAATCTGAGAGTGCATTACAGTTGGGAAAAGGGCTAATTTCACCATCTTGCACAATAGGTTACTTACTCTGGGAAGATCTTCATTGTTCTGCTGCTTTGATGAAATGGGATTCGACATTTTGAGTGTCGACAAATTGGAAATTGATATTATAGGATTTCAATAAAGTCAGGTAGTCCCACTATATATATATATATATATATATATATATATATATATATATATATATATATATATATATATATATACTATCTTCAATAATGTTTTCCATTTTAGTTTCACATTGCTTTTGTATTATTTTCACAAAGATCTTATAATCATTATTTTTCAGTACTATCATTCTCCATTTTTTTAATTGTCTTCTATCTTTCCTCTTCCATAAGAGTTTAAGTATACTACTACATCATTCTTTATACATGGAACTTTCATTTAACCATTTATTTGAAATTTACAAATGTATCTTTTTGCTAATCCCTTAAATGTTTATACATTTAATACCATATTTCATTTGCTCCTGCAGCTGAATCTATATTAACTTGTCCTAAGACTTTACCTAACTCATTTAAAGAAATCTCCTTTTCCAACTCTATTCTGTTTTTATTTTCCATTTTTTCACTACCTTATTTTTTCTTTAAACATTTTTGTACATATTGTACTACACTATTCATAATCATTTCCTGAATTATTTCTATTTCTCCTTTTACATTTTTATTTCTCTCATTAAACTACCATCCTCTTTTACTAATCTGTGTATGTAATTTGATTCTTCTCTTTTCCCTTGTAAAAACTACTTTTGCTTATATAACAGTTATTGTATTTTTTCTTGATTTCTTTCATATAATTCTTTGTCAAAATACTTTCTACTATTATGTTCTAAATCTTTTATGTTCTAAGGACTGTGGTGGTGAGGGTTGGAACTTTAAATGTTGGCAGTATGACTGGTATAGGGAGAGAGCTAGCTGATATGATGGACAGAAGGAAGGTGGATATATTGTGTGTGCAAGAGACCAGATGGGAGGGGAGTAAGGCCAGGTGTATCGGAGGTGGGTTCAAAATTTTTTATCATGGTGTGGATAGAAGGAGAAATGGCATAGGAGTTATTCTGAAGGAACAGTATGCGAAGAGTGTTTTGGAGGTGAAAAGAGTGTCGGATAGAGTGATGTTTATGAAGCTGGAAATTGATGGTGTTATGATGAATGTTGTTTGCATATGCTCTACAAGTTGGGTGTGCAATGGATGAGAAAGAAAAATTTTGGAGTGAATTGGATGAAGTGGTGATGACTGTACCTAAGGGTGAGACAGTGGTGATTGGAGCAGATTTCAATGGGCATGTTGGTGAAGGGAACAGAGGGGATGAGGAAGTGATGGGTAGGTATGGTTTTAAACAAAGGAATGCAGAAGGTCAGATGGTAGTGGATTTTGCTAAAAGGATGGACATGGCTGTGGTGAATACGTATTTTAACAAGAGGAAGGAGCATAGGGTGACATACAAGAGTGGAGGAAGATGCAAAAAGGTGGATTATATCTTATGTAGGAGGGACAGTTTGAAGGAGATTGGAGACTGTAAAGTGGCGACCGGAGAAAGTGTAGTTAGGCAGCATAGGATGGTGGTTTGTAGGATGATGTTGGTGATCAAGAAGAGGAGAAGGAGTGTGAGGGCAGCACCAAGGATCACATGGTGGAAATTGAAAAAGGGTAATTGTGAGATGGAGTTCAGGGATGAGTTAAGACAGGCACTGGGTGGCAGTGAAGAGTTACCAAATAGCTGGGTAACTACAGCAGAGCTAGTAAGGGAGACGGCTAGAAAGGTGCTTGGTATCACATCGAGACAGAGGAAGGACAACAAGGAGACATGGTGGTGGAATGAGGAAGTACAAAAGAGTATACAGGCAAAGAGGTTGGCAAAGAAGAAGTGGGATTGTCAGAGAGATGAAGAAAGTAGACAGGAGTATAAGAAGATGAGGTCCATGGCAAAGAGAGAGGTGGCGATGGAAGGTTGGACGCTAAGGAGGGAGAAAAGGACCTGTACCAATTGGCTAGACAGAGGGACCAAGCTAGGAAAGATGTGCAGCAGGTAAAGATGATAAAGGATAATGAGGGAAACATACTCACAAGTGAGGAGAGTGTGTTGAGGAGATGGAAAGAGTACTTTGAGGGGTTGATGAATGAAGAGAATGAGAGGGAGAGAAGGTTGGATGATGTAGGGATAGTGAATCATGAAGTACAATGGATTAGCAAGGAGTAAGTAAGGATAGCTATGAAGAGAATGAGGAATGGAAAGGCTGTCGGCCCAGATGACATACCTGTGGAAGCATAGAGGTGTTTAGGTGAAATGGCAGTGGAGTTTATAACCAGATTGCTTAATGAATGCAGAAAAAGTGTTTTGGTACTGATTTTTAAGAATAAGGGTGATGTGCAGAGCTGTAGTAACTACAAAGGGATTAAATTGATCAGTCACAGCATGATGTTATGGGAAAGAGTAGTGGAAGCTAGGTTAAGAAGGGACGTGATGATTAGTGAACAGCAGCATGGTTTCTTGCCGGGAAAGAGCACTACAGATGCGATGTTTGCTCTGAGAGTGTTGATGGAGAAGTACAGAGAATGTCAGAAGGAATTGCATTGTGTTTTTGTAGACTTAGAGAAAGCATATGACAGGGTGCCTAGAGAGGAATTGTGGTATTGTATGAGGAAGTCAGGAGTGTCAGAGAAGTATGTAAGAGTGGTACAGGATATGTACGAGGGTAGTGTGACAGCAGTGAGGTCTGCAGTGGGAGTGACGGATGCGTTTAAGGTGGAGGTGGGGTTACATCAAGGATCAGCTCTGAGCCCTTTCCTATTTGCAATGGTGATGGACAGGTTGACAGACAAGATCAGACAGGAGTCTTCATGGACTATGATGTTTGCAGATGACATTGTGATCTGTAGTGAGAGTAAGGAACAGGTGGAGGACACCCTGGAGAGATGGAGATATGCTCTAGAGAGAAGAGGAATGAAGATCAGCAGGACTAAGAAGAATATATGTGTGCAAATGAGAGGGAGGATAGAGGAATGGTGAGGATGCAAGGAGTAGAGGTGGCGAAGGTGGAGGAGTTTAAATACTTGGGGTCAATAGTTCATAGTAATGGTGAGTGTGGAAGAGAGGTGAAGAAGAGAGTACAGGCAGGATGGAGTGGGTGGAGAAGAGTGTCAGGAGTGATTTGTGATAGATGAGTACCTGTAAGAGTGAAAGGGAAGGTCTACAAGAGGGTAGTGAGACCAGCTATGTTATATGGGTTGGAGACAGTGGCATTGACAAAAAGGCAGGAGTTTGAGCTGGATGTGGCAGAGTTAAAGATGTTAAGATTTGCACTGAGAGTGGACAGGATTAGGAATAAGTATATTAGAGGGTCAGCCCAGGTTGGAAGGTTTGGAGACAAAGCCAGAGAGGCAAGATTACATTGGTTTGGACATGTGCTGAGGAGGGATGCTGAGTATATTGGGAAAAAGATGCTAAGGATGAAGCTACCAGGTAACAGGAAAAGAAGAAGGCCTAAGATAAAGTTTATGGATGTGGTGAGAGAGGACATGCAGGTGGTTGGTGTGACAGAGCAAGATGCAGAGGACAGGAAGAAATGGAAACAGGTGATCCGCTGTGGCGACTCCTAACAGGAACAGCCGAAAGAAGATGATGACGGTGTTCTAAAAATTCCAATGCACGTTATATGTTTTTTATATTTTTCTTTCTCTACTTTTCTCACATCATATTGCCACTGTCAAAAAATATTATATTTTTCCTTAAATATCATCCGCCATTCAGGCCAATTTTTATAAAATGTTTTTAAAGTAATATGATATTTCCATAACTGTATTAATAATCTCTTTCAATCATTACATGCTTTCTCATTTGTCATTTTTATTCATTTGCCTATTTTATATATTACTTTTTCCTTTGTCTCTAGCCATATTACAAGATGATCAGAAAATCCTATTTCAACTACCTCCCCTTCTCCTATAACTAAACCTTCTGATACAAGAAAATAATATATTTCAGTTCTATACATACCCAATGTCCATGAAATTTTGTCCCAAAGTTTTAACTTTCCACATCTTATAACTTCTAACATTTTCTTATATCATTTCCTTTCCTTTTTTTATGTTTACCTCTTAAATGGCAATTAATGTCTCCTGTTATTATAATATTCCTATGTATCACTACATAGTCTAAAATCTGATGAAATAAGCTTTCCCTTTCTTTACAATTAGTTTAAGTATATAATGTTATAATTATATATACTTGTTATTTCCATTTTAAATCTACCATGGTTAATCTTCCCATTTTTGCTAAAGTAGCATCTAATATCATTACTGTATTTCTAGAGAATATGGATATTCAGAACATCTCTCATTTCCAGAATTCCAGATTATCTTTCCTCCCCATAGTTTCTCTGTTTGTAATCTTTATTAATTTGTTAAAAACCGTGTACCTTCTAAAACCATTATATCTACATCACATGTATTACACATCCCCAAACTCATTATTCTTCTTGCTATATTCTTAATAATATTCACGTTTACACAAAGCACTCTAAAATTTTCATTTTGCCTTAGATTCATGGTTTCATAAGTTCATAGTTAATTACATGGCTAGCTTTCTTAATATGCCATTCTAAACTTAGCCAATTTCCCACCCAAAGGTGAGAATTAAATACTGCACATTGCTTTTGTGAGTCAAACACCTTAGCCATTATACCAAGCCCAGTAATTAGCTGTATGTTATTTTTCAGGAATTTCCTTTCTTTTTCCTTTAGTACTTATCCCTTTAAATTTCCTTTTCTGTCTTTTACTCTTTTTCAAATAGAATGTTTTTCTTTTACTACTTCCCAGTTTATGTCTTCTTCATCACTTATTTCAGAACCTTCTTCTATAGCCTCATTGTTTTTTCATCTAATTTGTCTTCTGTTTCTACTACTTCTAAAATATTTTCTCTTTGTTTTATTTTCTTTCTTTTTCTTTTTCCTTACTCATTTTCATTTTTGCAATCCATCCATAAATGTCCAATTTTGTTACCTTTATAACATTTCAATTCACTTTTTTAATTGTGTCCCATTTCCCTGCAAATATAACATTTTCTTTTATCAAAGTTACTCAAATATCCTTCTTTTCTGCAAAAACGAACATGTTTTGGGTTGTCCCCAGTATTTTACAACACCCCTATTCCACTACACATTTATTTTTTTTCTCTTTCTATTTTTAATACAATATTACAATCCCAGCCACCAGTCCATAAACCCCTTTTGTCATAAACTTTCACAATGTCCAGTACTTTTTTAAGTGATGTTTTCAATTTTTCTTTTAAAGTATTTCTTTCAACCTTTGTTTGAAATTGTGCATGAATTTTCTTTTTTATTTCTTTGTTCAAATGCTTTTATCATATAAAGATTCCTTGGCTTACAGTCTTTCTTTTTTTTTTTTGTATTCTCCAAGAAAATTTATCAAATATAATGTCACAAAAATGTCTCTTTGTTGATAAGAATAAATGCTGTTACCTCATGTGCTTTTACACCAAAAGGAGCTATTAAAGTTTCCCACATTTCATACCTGTCCATTTCTTTATCTTCTTTACTTTGAGTCCTTACCATATACTTCCATTTTTCATTTTCTTCTGCCTTCTTTTCTGCTAATCCTCTTTTGCTTTGTATTACTTTTTCTGCATGTTTTCTTTTCCATCTTATCACTCTTCATCAGGATTATTTCTGCATCCTCCTTTTGTATTTTCTCCATAATGCCCCCCCCCCCCCAGGAAACATCTCCTTCATTTTGTGGCTCACTCTACATTACCATTTCTTTTAGTAAATTATTTTACAACCATCATTTGCTAACTCATCTCAGTCAAACAGATTTCTTTCAAACATGTCCTCCAAATCCTGCACATATTCTCCACTCTCAATTTTTGCTTTCTCCTCCATTTCTCTCTTCACTTCATCATCTCCTTCTCTCTCCATCTGCCTAGTACTTCTGTCCTGTTCACAGTTGTGAGATTATCCCACGTGTTCTTAAACATTGGAACTTGAATGCTTATTCTCAATTCATCTGAAATACATCTCCCCCATACCATGACAAGTATCCTTAGCATACCTCTCAGCCTCTTAGCAAAAGAAATCTGGACAAAGCCTGACATGATGGGGGGACAAAGGACCAAAAATAAGGATACATTTTAAATATTGCTATTATAAACTTAGAAAGTTGCTAGAATAATATGATTTTCAGTAATATATATTTTCTGAAGGATATAATGTCTGCAACTGAAGTACATGCCATTATTTACTGACTTTAATCCTTAGATCATCCCAGTGATTTGGCAAAAAACACAGATTTTATGAGGAACAGACCAAAAATATGAGCCAAAAATCTGGACATTCTGCAAACATCTGTACATTTGAGAGGTATGACCCTCAGCAGCCATTTTCCCCCTAATGCACCTAAAGTCCTGATCATATCTGTTGTGATTTTATCTGAGGTGCCCTAACTTCATTTTTCTCAGCATATTTTATGTTTTCTCTTGGGTGGGTTTACCTTCCTCTTTCATCACAGGCTGTGCAGGCAGCACTACAGCTTATGTGGGGTTGTCTTAATTCAGAAGCTTCTTGAAGTGCTCCTTCAGTATGATCTTGGTTTCCTTCAGGCTGCTGAACAGTCTGCTACCGGTTCACCCTATTTGTTTTATTTATTTATTTATTTAATAATTTGTTCACCACAGTAGAACAATTCCAACGGACAATTTAAATGTTCAGCCTGGGTTACATTTGCACATAAGATAAAAATGCAAATCAAAGAATACATATAAGTTACATATCTGAAAAGATAGAATGAAGAATGTCATCTGCTGACTATCTTCATCATTTTATTTGCAATTTAATAGTCATTTATTTTGCCATCTGCTGAATCAGTTTCCAAAAGTGGCAGAAGTCTCTTTGCCATTGTGACTCCTGAGTTAGTCTCTTTGTTGGGCAACCAGTATTCCATTTAGCCTGGTCTGCCTTTTCTATCTCCCACTTCTTCATGTAATCCTTTTTTCTTTCTTTTGATAATTTCTTGGACAATTGAATTAAACCACTAGCTTTATTTGTGTACCTTATTATCATACTTATTATCAAAATAAAATAAATAAATAAATACCAGTCTTGACCACAAAGATGTTGTACCATATTCATAACTACTATTTTGAAATACTGTATTCTTTTCTATTTGCCCTATTTCCTCTTCTTCCTGAGGTGTTGGACTCATGAATGACTTTTTGAATTCATGTGCATTCACTCCAGTCCACTTACAGCTCTTCAGCACAGATGCTTTAATCTTAGCACCTTCTCTGGCTATTACTTGCAGCCAACTGTGGCCAAAAGTAGTTTAATGTTGGGGTCCATCTGTTTCACTAGGCATGAATTTGCTATCTCTGATTAGATCCCAGTGCCCTTTCCAGCCTAAGAGAAATGCTACTTGGGTTGCATGCTGAGTACATTTTTATGTAGTCTCATGACTGCCTCTGTTGGATAACCATGTGCTGGCCACAATTAAGCCATTTGCCAGACCAAAGTCTGGAATGGTCTCTTCATCATTCTTCCTGTTGCCCCAACCATTGGTAGCTTGTCTGACTTAAAACCATGTTGTAATTATATGTTCAGTTTGTTTCTGGTACCACTTCACTTTTGGCTAACAAAAGTGTGTTTTTGCATTAAGAAGACTAGGACTGCAATTCTTGTGGCAGCAGAAAGGTAGTTTGGTCTGGATAAGTTGGGAAGCATACAGGGAGGCTTAAAGTGAGATTATTTCATTGGCCAAAGGACTTTTTTGCTTGGTTAAGTCACTTTCTTTTGAGTCTATAAATTCCACTGCTCAACACGCAGTTGCATTTAGCAGTGTCTTGTACAGACACAGTCACTTTGAAACTATATTTTCCTTATAAAACTTCCCTTGTAACTTTACTCAGTACTCAGTTGCACAAAGAGCAACTTGTTTCCATGCTGAGGAGTACTGCTACATGAATTCAGTCACACATAATGCAGTTGTGCTTTCTCCCCTCACAGAGCCCAAGTTAGTCTGCTGTACCACCCTTTTGCAGTTTACTTAAGAAAGACCTGACACCATGAATGGGCATTTTCCCAGTTTCTCTGATGACAGTTTGGTAGATATGTGCATTCTGAGGCAGTGTAGAAATTGTCCCATGTTTGCTGGCAACCAACTAACCCTTAGAGAAATTGATACAGTATGTGAGAGGTATAATTACAATATGTCACTGGCGGCAAGACTCTCACACAAAAAACACTCAAAATAACAATCAGGTTGTTGGTAATGTAAGCATTACATCCTCCATACATAGACTGGCCCAACACGTATTGCAACATATGCTGAGGCACTTAAAAGCAACCTTCCTAAACCCCAAATACCTCGTAAACATTCTTCCTTTAAAAATAATCCTCAGCAACCCCAAAAGCACTCTACCAAACAACGCAAAACACAACATATACATCCACACCCATTGGAGCCAACACATTACACAATATTTTAATCATAGGAAACTTCATTGCGAGATATACATATGTTAAACTCACCAGACTGAGAAAAGTGAAAATCTCAATCAATTCTCTATCAGGGGCCATTATTCACCAGTTCAGTCACACACTCAAGCCATTAAACCACAAGTACCAGTATGACTCAGCCCTAGTCTATGTGGCTGTAAATTACCTTAGATGTCCCTCTGTGGACTATATGAATAGAGACATTATGGACATCTTGGACTGTGTGTCCCAGAGGTTGCTATGTACCAAGCACTGATCAGCATTTGACATGCACCAAGGTTGATGCTACAGTATGAACAAAATATGATTGATTTCAGTAATTGTCATAATTTCTAGGTGTCATTCCAAGGGGGTATACTATTTCGCAGTGTGGGACAATATGGTCTACAGACCATGTTGCTTTGCTAAGAATGGTCTGCACCTGTCCCCTCCATGGTTTGAAATATTAGCTAAAATACTGTCCTACCTCATAGTGTCCTTTTTAGGCAATACCAAACTTACAAGCCTTCCAACATAGAAACATCTACCCAAAGGAATCTAAAGGTGCTGTTGCTCAATGCCAAGGGACTAAACAAGAATATCCACTCCCTCCAGGATCTCCTCACCCTGGAGAATGTGGACATATGTGAAGTTACTGAGACATGGTAGAAAGCAGCAGCGAGTACACCAGCAGTGCAGAGCTACAATGACTTCCACTTATGCTGGCCAGATAATGCACAGGCAGGAATAAAAAAATAATGTATTTTAATCAATATCAGCAACAAATTTGCCTGAAGACTAGTCAAACAGGGCAAAACATTTGAGCTTCTTCATGTCCAGATTTCTATATGTAAAGTCCCATATCATATCCTTGCAAGCAATAGGTCATCATCTATGACCAAAGAATCCCGACTTCAACCACCCCACTGTAAACTGGGATACTTACATGACTTCAAACTTAAAGGCCAGAGATTTCTGGACTATGTAAACACAAACACATTGGACCAGGTAGTTCATATCCCACTAGTGGTGTAAACATACTTCACCTCGTACTCCCAAACATGGATGAAAACTACCCCCCCCCCAAGTGTAGTGTTCTCTCTGGTAAGATCAGACTACAAAGCCATCTCCTACATAATAAAAATCAATTCTGGGACCCTGGCTAACCTAATAACATTTAGGAACTATTCTAAGACTTTTCTAAGACAAGCGTCCATCTACTAAATTATAACCTGTCAAAGATTCAGTCCCCCTCAAACTATGAGAACACAGCTGTCTGTGTGGAATTATTCACAGACAACCCTGTACAATTGTGTTAATAAATGCATAGAGACAACTGTGCCTGACAGTAATAAGCATAGAACTAACTTAAAAAACACATCCTGTTGATTCCAAACATAAACAGGTTATACAACAAAAGAAAAACAGTTATAGCCAAGATTAAGAATTGGTACATCCAGCATGATAAAAACACTCTCATCAATCTAAACAGCTAAGAGGGCAAATTAAGTCTACTAAAGCCAGAGTTAAGGTAAAGATAGCCTCCCAGGGCAAGGACAGTCACAATGCTTTCTTTAGCTATGTCTGAAACTCAAAGGCAGCACACATCAGTGTACAGAACTGATTGTAATTGGACCCAGCTATATAGAGCTGGACGATATAGCAAATCTGCTAGCTGACAGATTCAGCTCTAATTCCCCCCCAGCCACCCCAGGAAATATCATCAAACAAACCCCAATTATCACTATGGAGATGGTCCTAGGTACACTGTCTAAGGCCAAAAACACTGCATCAATGGGCTGTGATAATGTCACAGCATGCCTCATAAATAGCCCAAAACATGATTGGGACCACTGGAGTCACTCTTTATCCAGAGCCTCCAGACAGGGTTTGTGCTATGGAAATGGGGAACTGCAGTGGTTATTCCAGTGCACGAGGGTGGGCCATCAACAGACCCCAGAAATCACACACCCATAAGTCTGACTAGGATCCAACAAGGTTTAGTTTTGTTAATGGCAGATCATGCCTAATCAGCCTGATAGATTTCTTTGAGAAGGTAAAAATATAAAGTAAAAACCACGGGTGGGTTTGGAAACTCCACACAAGCACAATGATAAATATGAAATAAAAATGCAAAGTGGATATTCAGCACAGCAGGGCACAACACAGCACAGTTCAAGGTTTATTTGATATAAAAGGTAGCACTTTTACAGTAGTAAACCGCTTCATCAGACATAAAATGACTCACAAACAGCATTCTGTTCTTTCCCTGATTTTATTTTCCTTAGTGCTCTAATTACCTCTTCTATTCTGGGTTCCTCCTCTTCTCTCATTGTAGGCTATGTTTGGAGCTGTACAGCTTCTGTGGAGTTTTCTTCTTTCAGAAGCTGCTGGAAATACTCCTTCCAGCTACATTTAATTTCCTGTGGACTGGTGAGCAGGTTGTTGCTAGCATCCCTTATGAAGGATGTCTGTCTTCCTTGTCTTTCTGTCTTTGCCTTGCATCATGATATAGTTTCTTTGTGCCATCTGCTGGCTTACTTTCTAGAAGCTGGTAGAATGCCTTGGATGCCTTGTTCTTTGTTGCTGCAACTCCTTTCTTCGCCATCCAGTATTCCTTCCTTTCCTGGTCTATCTTTACTATCTCCTACTTTTTCCTGCACTCCTTCTTTCTTTTGATGACTTCCTGGACTTCTGTTTTCTACCAGCAGCTTTCCTTATGTACCTTATTTCCTTTTGTACCTTATTAATCTTCACCCATGCTATTTTGAGGCACGGCACTGCCACTCTTCTTCAACTCCACATATTTCCTCTTCTTGAGGTGCTAGAGCCATGAGTAATTCCTTGAACTGTTCTGCTTTTTCTTCAGTCAACTTCCAGGTCTTCAGCCTGGTCTCTGTTGACCTTAGAGCCTTTTCTGACCACTGCTTGCAGCAGATTGTGGCAACCAGTGGTTTATGCAGGCTGACTGTTTCACTGGGGATGACTTTGCAGTCACTGATTCTACCCCAGTGCCCTTTCCTTACTAGGAAAAAGTCTATCTGAGTTGCATGTTAGCAACTCTTGTATGTGATATTGTGACTGTTTCTTTTTCTGAACCATGTTTTGGCTACTATCAAGCCATTTGACAGACAGAAGTCGAAAATGGCCTCTCCTTCTTTATTCCTGTTGCTCCACCCCGGTGGACCCAGGCAGTCCTCATATCATACTCTTTCTTTCCTGATATGTGCAATCAAGTCACCCATTATCAACACCAATTCATGCTGCCCTGCTTTATCTGTTAAGTCCTGCAACTGCTGTCTGAATGCACTCTTCTCCTCACTATCACAACCCTGCTGTGGAGCATAGGCTGAGATTATGAATATATACAGACTTACATACATAAATATTTCAAGCACGGGCATTAATGCCCTTCTAGCCTGCCAATATACCAAAATACTTGTTCCCATAATAAGTGTCCAGGCTATTCTTAAAAATATCTAAACTAGTACTTGCTTTAATGCAGTTTGGTTGTCTGTTCCATACATCAACTGCTCTCTTAGAGAACCAGGTCATAGGTTATAGGTTCATAGGTAGGTACTAGGCTATTGGCCCTAGGGCCTATACAAGCCTAGCCATAATGATTCCCTGGCTATTGCTTCCCACAAATATTTACTTTCCTGGACCCCTATCTGGCAGGGCTACTGATGTGATCCCCGGGGTGAATTTCCTATCTCCCATCCAATCATCAAGGTTACTCTTGAAGAGGGCCATTGAGGCACTCTGCCTGACACGTATGGGTAGCCTATTCCAGAGTATGGGGAGTCTCTGAGTCAGCAACCTTTCCCTCCAGTATGTTCTATTCATCGTGATGATAAGGTTATGATCCCTGGAGCGTGTGGCTCAGAGGGATTGAGATTTCTTTAAGTGTAGCATGTCCAACAACTCTGGGTTTGACATGGCCTTGTATGTTAGGCAGAAATCGCCTTTGAGTAGGAGATTTGCGACAGAGTATAGCTGGAGTTTCTTTAGATGGTCAGCATAAGGCATCTGCTTTCGGCCTGTGATTCTTTTTGTGAGGTATTTCTGCAGCCTTTCTAGTTATTGCAGATGTATTGTGAGGTACATACCAAACAGGGCATTGTATTCTGTAATGGGTCTAATGAAGGATGAGTACAGAGGGACATTGACCTCCTTTTTTCTGGATGAAAAGCCATTAGTGATGAGGTGTGCCACATAGAAGGATTTTCTAACTGTTGTGGCTATGTAGTTATCAAAGGTGAGACCACTGTCCACCTGTGTCCCTAGGCCTCTTATCACACTTTTGGTGTTTAGTGTACTGCCACCTATGTGGTAGTTCACAGGTATGTGATTTTTCCCAAAGGGGACAACTGTACATTTTTTGGCATTTAGCCTGAGCCCATGGCTCTGGCAACAGGCATCTGTTTCGATAAGGCCCTTTTGTAGTATATCTACATCATTTGGGGATTCAGTAATGGCTCCCAGCTTGCAGTCATCTGCGAACTTTGTAAACCAGAGTCCCTTAGTGTTGGCCTGTACTTCAGAGAAGTAGATGCCAAATAAGAGTGGTCCCAGGACAGAACCCTGTGGTACGCCAATTGTCACTTGTCTGGAGCTGGATTTGGAGTTGGCTACGTTTACAGTCTGGGTATTGTCAGTAAACCAGCTTGCAACCCATCGAGTGATGTAGGGATTTATGCCCATCTTAGTAAGTTTATCTATGATTCCAGAGTGGGGGATAGTGTTGAAAGTCTTGGCAAGGCCCAAGTAGGCTGTGTGAACCACCTTACCCTTGTCCATGTCTCTGGAGACTGATTCAAAGAAGTCGATTGGGTTTAAGAGCCAAGATCGGCCCTTCACAAAGCCAAACTGGGTGGGGTCCAGAGTTTGAAGGTTGTTAATGTCATTGTTTATAAGTTCCATGATAGTACATTCCGTGGCCTTGCAGATCAGGCTCATCAGACTGATGGGATGGTAGTTCCCTGGATCCAAAGTGGATCTCCCCTCGTGGAGTGGGATAACTGCAGCCGTGCGCCACTCTGTGGGCAAGAAGCCTAAGGTGAGGTGGTGATTAAACATGCCACATAGGTGAGGTGCCAGTTCATTTTGTAGTTCATGCAGTACAAAGCCCGGGATGTCATCTGGTCCCATGGATGCTGTATTCTTGGCTTTGGAGAGTGTGTTTTTTACCTGAGTGGCTGTGATTACCAGAATTTGGCATTCTTTCAATATTGATATGGGCCTTTTAGTGAGTGAGAGGGGGGTGAAGTTGGCACTGAATCTATCTGCCAGGATATTGAATAATATCCTTGGGATCTGTATATCTAGTGCCATTCTGCTGTAGCTCAGAGCATATCTGAGTATTGCCATTTAGATTCTTGACATAGCTATAGAATGCCTTGTGGTTGTCTTTGGAATCTTTGGCAATTTTGTTTTCATAACTAGCTTTGGAAGATATTATGAGGAATCTCAGCATTTTACTGAGGCTTTTGAATCCTGGGTTCTTCCTCTTTTCTGCAACAGTTTCTTCCTTCTGTTGTACAGCTTGTTTATGGCAGGGGACCACCAGATTGACTTCCGTTTTTTAGAGGACAGCATCTTGGTTCTATTTGGGTTGGCTTAGTCCATGCACGAGTGGATGTGCTCATACAGCACCTTAGTGTAGGATTCAGCAGTTGCACTTCCAGTTCCCATCTGGATGGGTGTCATGAAGTTTGTTACTTCTGACTTGAGAAGCATGAAGTTGGCTTTGGAGAAGTTTTTATGGATGTTTCTTTTAAGGGGGGTGGGGGTGGGATGTGGATGTCAAGGGTGATTAGCTTATGGTTTGAGCTGACCAATGAGGGGGTAACGACTGGTGTGGAGCATCAGTCTCCCATGTTGGTAATGACCAGGTCTAGAATATTGGTACCCCTGGTGGAACTATGAATTAGTTGATCTAGGGCATTGGAATTTATGAATTCCAAGAACTGTTGAGCAAAGTTGTTGGTACAGGAGTAGTTTTCCCAGTTAATGGCAGGGTAGTTGAAATCACCCAGTATTAGGGTGTATGGTTGTATCTTAATATTTTCCAGTATGTTTAGAAAGGTGTAGTAAGAATCTTGGGACATAGTGGGGGATCTGTAGCAAACAACAATTTGTATTGCAGTCTTACCTAGTGTTAGTTGCACCTGGAGAATTTCAGATGCATTGTGTTGGGCAACCAGCCTGGAAGTGTGAATATCCTTTGTGAATATGGACACTCCTCCACCTTTAGTGTTTCGGTCCAGGTTTGGTGGCCAAAAAGTGTGTTATGAGTTGTAGCCTGGTATTGCAGGGGTGCTCTCTGGAGCTTTGAACCAGGTCTCAGTTCCTGCTCAGATATCAGTGTTCTCCATTTTTACGAAAACCTCGAGGGAGTGCATCTTGAGGTTTAGACTTCTAGCATTGAGTAGCATTACCTTCAGATTTTGCTTGCTTGTACCTGTTACGGTGGTAGTTTTGTACTTTGAGCCTTTCCTAAAAAAGCCACTATAGGGGATGGCAAGAGCCTTAGCCAGTAACCTGAATCCCAGGGGTGACAGGTGTAAACCATTTCTTGCAAAGCATCATGGTTTGTCGATCATGTCATTCCAGGCAGACAGATACTGGATCCCCTTTGAATAACTCCAGAAACTTAGGTAATTATTGAAGTCAATCATTTTGTCCTTATACTGTGGTATCATTCTGGGTGATAGCAGGATGATAGTCAGGGCTAGGGTCATACCTGCTGGGACTACATGATCTGAGAGCTCTTCCATGTCTCTTTTCATGTAGTCCAGGGAGGTACATCTCAAGTCATTCACTCCAACATGGACAATAACAGAGTCATATTTGTACCTGTTGTGGAGTGACTTGAGTGCATGCATTATGTGGCAGATCCTGGCACCTGACAGGCAACTAACTGTAATTTTCTTCTTGTTCAGCCTGGTGAGTGGGACATCAGTGTGCCTGACTATAGAGTCAACTATGACTAAAGTGTTGGGTATGTTGTCTTGCCTTAGGGGCTGCTGTCCGGTGGCACACTGGTGTTGTGAGCTATGTGATGCTTTGGTTGTATTCGGGGGTGGTGTTTGTATGCATTTCAGCTTCAAAGGTCCTTGTTGCTTGGGCAGGTTCATGTTAAGAGCCTCCGCATATGTGGCTTTTGTGTTGCTATGTGTGGGTTTGGTGATGTGGGTTTTGAATGACTATGTGTCGTTTGAAGTGTTGTGTGGGTGTTAACGTTCTCCTCTTGACTGTCTAGCACAATCTTGGCTGGAAAGAGCTTTGTTTCCAGTTTGGCTATGTAAGTGCATCTCTTGCAGGTTGTAGTGTTTGGTGGTAGGAGGAGAGGGTTGTCTGTGTACATGAGGCAATTGCTGCATTGCCCCAGTATGCCCAAATGCACCAGGTGGACAGGAGAAATCACCCGAAGCTGACCCTTGGTCATGCCTGGTTAGGTGCTTTCTTTCTGTAGTACAAGAGCTGTTTTCCCTTACTTTTTGGCAAGGTGCTTGCAATTGTAGGCTGTCTAGTGCCTACGACTATTTTCCCCTTATTACCAAAGAGATGTGAGTGCTTGTAACAAATTAAGGCTTCCTAGTGCTTTTTAGCAGGTTTATTGCAAGTGCTAATCACAGGTATACAGATTTTAGTGCTACTACTGATAAACTAGCTAGTTCTAAGGGAAAATTTGAAGAGCAGATTTTTCTGCCACCGGGAATAGTTTAAACTTAGCCCTGCGGTGCTGTGCGGTGTGCAAATGCGTGCAAAAGAAAGTTGAAAGGTATAGAAATCATCCCAAATGGCCAGTAAAATTGCAATTTCAGAGCTGGAAACCACTCTTCTAGTGTTAGATAGGCAGTACAATACTCCCACTCTCACTGGTAAGCAGTAGGACCTTCCTCTACCACAGCAAAGTCTGGATAGCTCTGAACACTGAAACTAGAGTCCTGAAACCAGCAAAGTCTAGAAACTGGACTATTCTAGTTAGAAAAGATTAGTACACTTCTCATTCATATAGAATCTTCTACATAATTTGTCTGATGATTCTCTACTACTTTTTTATAACCCCAAATGTTCCCAGAGGTGGTTGTCTCACAATGCCCTATATACCACAATAAGATCACCTCTTAGATATCTGTAACAGACACTGCAGAAGTTCAGATGTTTTACTCTTTTATTTTTACCTCTATGGATACCCTTGGTATTTGTCCACTGTACTCTTTCCAGTTTACTCATGTTTGTTTTCTTATTCCATACTCAAGTTTGGGTGTAATGTAAGTAACAAACAATGACTTCATCATTTATGAATTCCTAAACTTTATACATTTTTTTACTCAACCTAAGTTGTATAACTATCATTAACTAATTGGTTCATATGATTAGAAAAACTCAAAGCTGGGTCTACCCATATACGCAGTTCATATACTTCCCCATCATTAGGCTGGTGTCTGATTCTGAAGTCTGTCCCTCACCACAATTCCCACACCATTTCTAGCCTGGTCTCCTGAGTAGCTGACTCTGGCTTTGCTGCACTGCCCTTCCATCCTGTGACTTGAATACATGGATTGTCCAGCCTCCTCCTTACCATTATATCATCCACTTATAAGCTTCACCCTGTCAGTGAACCTACGAGTGTAGCAATTCTTAGCTCATATTTAGTAGGTTGATTGGTTTTACATTCACGTTTCACTCAACAGAGGTATCCCAAATAACCCAAGCTGGCCAACAGGACACTGGCTGGCAAGAAGCTTATTGACCCAGAGTTGAACCATGTACCTTGTGCATGGGAAGCAAAGATCTTAACTGTTATGCCAACTGGTCTCTCAGACAGCAGAAACATGTATGAAAGTGCAGCTATATAAAAAATATTGTTATTCCTATGTTATAAGCTATGTATAAGCTGCTAGTAGGTATTTTAACATTAAAATGGCAGAATATCTGTATTGTCAGTTTTAACATTGTAAGTAAACCATCTTACAGGCATAGAAAACAAACCAAAGAGTACTGTATTATGCTAAGAAATGTAGGGTACATGCATAAATGTGCTTGAAAGCACTGAAACCCATCTAATAATGGTATCTGACCATGCACCTACAAATGCTAGGCCAAAGATTCCAGGAATTAAAATAAAAGAAAACCAGTGGCATTTTCTGCAAATTTATTTAAAAAAATGTGAACAAAAGACCATAGTACAGGTAGAAATTGAAGGTTATTAGGGCAGGTAGAAACCATTCTTGCAGGGATAGCTAGCACCACGGATAAAATATAGATGTACGTTAAACATATAGTGGAATAAAGGTAAAAAATGTGATGCGAAAATCAGCAAAAACTATTTAGAAGGACTTGCAAAAGTTACATTTGCATTTGAGAGGAGGTTTCTGAATAATGAACAGCAGCAGTGTATGGAGAACAAAATATTTGGTGGGAAGTTGGCATAATGGCTAAGGTGTTTACCTTACAGACACAAGATCCAGGGTTTGATTCTCAGAGGGGTAATTGGCTAGCCATAAAATGGCCTACAAGGGCAGTTAGCCTAGTACTAATCTATGAACCTATGAGTGAATACTTGAATAATATGCATGGGTTTAGTAAAACAACAGTTAAACGTTAGTTTTTTTGACAATTCCAGAGTACAGAAATTCTTAGCCCAATGACGTAGGTTCATAGGTTCATAAGTAGGTACTAGGCTATCGGCCCAAGGGCCTACACAAGCTTAGCCAACAGGGTTCCCTAGCTTACACCACCCAAGAAAGTTATTTTCCTGTGCCACTGTCAAGCAGAGACACAGAAGTGATCCCAGGGGTGTATTTCCTATTTCCCATCCACTCATCAAGATTTTTCTTGAAGAGTGCTAATGAAGAACTTTGCTTGACATAGATGGGTAGCCTGTTCCAGAGTATGGGAAGTCTCTGGGAAAGGAATCTATCCCTCCAGCATGTCTTGTTTATTGTGGTGACAAGATTTAAGTCCCTAGAACGTGTAGCTCGGAGGGATTGGGATTTCTTTAGGTGTAGCATGTCCAACAGCTCTGGGTTTGACATAGCTTTATATGTTAGGCAGAGATCACCGCGGAGTAGGTGATATGCTACAGAGTAAAGTTGGAGTTTTTTGAGGTGGTCAGTGTAGGGCATTTGTTTGAGGCCAGTAATTCTCTTTGTGAGGTATGTCTGTGACCTTTCCAGCTGCTGCAGATGTCTTGTGAGGTACATTCTAAAAGGGGCATGCTCTATAATGGGTCTAATGAGTGTCGAGTAGAGGGGAACAATGACCTCTTTTTTTCTGGATGAGAACCCTTTTATGATGAGGTGTGCCACATAGAAGGACTTCATGACTACTGTGGCGATGTGACTATCAAAGGAGAGACTACTGTCCACCTGGGTCCCAAGGTCTCTTATCACGCATTCAGTGTTAAGTAGATTGCTCCCTATGTGGTAGTTCATGGATACAGAGTTTTTACCAAAGGAGATGACACTGCACTTCATTGAGCTTGAGGCCATGGCTCTGTCACCAAGCATCTGTCTCAGTGAGGCCCTTCTGTAGGATGTCCACATCATTTGGGGACTTGACTATGGCTTCTAGTTTGCAGTCATCTGTGAACCTAGTTAGCCAGAGGCCTTCTGTGTTAGCCTGTACTTCAGAGAAGTAGATACCAAACAGGAGAGGTCCCAGGACGGAACCCTGTGATACTCCACTTGTCACTGCTTTGAGGTCAGATTTGGAGTCTGCAACTTTTACAGTGTGGGTTCTGTCAGTGAGCCAGTTGGCAACCCATCTTGTGATGTAGGGATTTATACCTAGTTTTGTAAGTTTAGCTATAATTCCAGAATGGGGGATGGTGTCGAAAGCCTTGGCGAGGTCAAGATAGGCTATATGAACCACCTTACCCTCGTCTATGGCTTTGGTGACTGCCTCAAAGAAGTGGATCAGGTTCAGGAGGCATGATCTGCCTTTCACAAACCCGAACTGGGTGGGATCCAGAGTTTGGAGGTTACCAATGTCTTTGTTTATGAGTTCCATGATGATACGTTCCATGGCCTTGCAGACCAGGCTCATCAGGCTAATAGGTCAATAGTTCCCAGGATCAGTGGTGGCTCCCCCTTTGTGGAGTGGGATAACTGTTGCTGTGTGCCTTTCAGTGGGTACAAAGCCTGATGTGAGGCTATTATTGAACATGGTGCTTAAATGGGGAGCCAGTTCATTCTGAAGTAAGTGTAAAATGCAGCCTGGGATGTTGTCCGGTCCCATGGATGCTGTGTTTTTAGCTTTAGAGAATGCAGCTTTTACCTGTGTAGTTGTGATTACAGGGACTCTGCATTCTTCCTGTATACATATGGGCCCTTTAGAGGGTGAGAGGGGGGGTAAAGATAGCACTGAACCTATCTGCCAGGATGTTGGCAATATCAGTTGGTTCTGTAATTTTCATGCCTTTGTGCTGTAACTCAGAGCAGATCTGGGTGTTGCCATCGGGATTCTTGACATAGCTATAGAATGCTTTGTGGTTGTCCTTGGAATTAGTGGCAATTTTGTTTTCATAGCTAGCTTTGGAGTATCTTATAAGGGATCTCAGCTTCTTACTGAGGCTGACCAGGGAGCTCCTCCACTCATGGGATTTTACTCTCTTTTGCAACAGTTTCTTCCTTCTGTTGTGCAGTTTGTTTATGGCAGGGGACCACCAAATTGGCTTCCTTTTTTTGGAGGCTGGTGTCTTGATTCTGTTTGGGATAGCCTGATCCATGCACTCGTGTAAGTGCTTATAGAGTGCATTTGTGTAGGATTCAGTAGGTGTAACTGTATTGTCCATCTGCATGGGTGTCATGAAGTTCACCACTTCTGTCTTAAGAAGCATGAAGTTGGCTTTGGAGAAATTTTTTACTGTGGTTTCCTGAATTGGGGGTGGAGGTGGGATGTTGATATCAAGGGTGATTAGCTTATGGTTGGATCGGACCAACGAGGAGTTGACTACAGGAGTGGAACACCAGTCACTCATGTTGGTAATGACTAGGTCTAGGATATTGTTGCCCCTGATGGGGGTGTGGATAAGTTGATCTAGGGCATTGGAGTTTATGAATTCCAGAAAGAGTTGAGCTAAGGAGTTGCTACATCAGTAGTTTTCCCAGGTAATGGTGGGGTAGTTGAAATCGCCCATTAGGGTGTTTGGTTGAACCCTAATATTTTCCAGTACATCAAGAAACAAGGAGTGGGAATCCCGGGGCATGGTGGGGGATCTGTAGCAAGCTACAATTTGGATTGCAGTTTTGCCCAGAGTTAGTTGCACTCAGATAACCTTGGATGCATTATGCTGAGCAACTAGCCTGGAGGTGTGGATATCCTTAATGAATATGGACACACCGCCTTTGGTGTCTCGGTCCAGTTTACATGGCCGAAAAGTGTGGTATGAGTTATAGCCTGGTAGTGCAGGGGTGCTCTCTGGAGCCTTGAACCAGGTCTCAGTCGCTGCACAGATATCGATGTTCTCCATTTTAAGGAGTGCCTCGAGTGAGTAAATTTTGAGATTTAGACTTCTAGCATTGAGTAGCATTACCCTCAGTTTTTGCTTGCCTGTACCTGTTATGGTGGTGAATTTGTTATTTGAGCCTTGCTTAAAAAAGCACTATAGGGGCAGCAAGACCCTTAGCTGGTATCCAGAATCCCAGGGGCGACAGGTGCAGGCCATCTGTGGCAAATATTCGTGGTCTGTCGAACATGTCATCCCAAGCAGACATATATTGGATCCCCTTAGAATGACACCAGAAGCTTAGCCAATTGTTGAAGTCAATCATTTTGTCCTTGTACTGCGGTATCATTCTGGGCAATGGCAGAATGATACTCAGGGCTAGGGTCATACCTGCCTGGGCTACAAGATCGGAGAGCTCTTCCATGTCTCTTTTCATGTAGTCCAGGGAGGTACATCTCAGGTCATTCACACCAACACGGACAATAACAGAGTCATATTTGTACTTGTTGTGGAGTGACCTGAGTGCGTGGGCTATGTGGCGGATCCTGCCACCCGACAGGCAGCTGACAGTGACCTTCTCCTTGTTTAGCCTAGTGAGTGGGACATCAGTGTGCCTGACTATAGAGTCACCTATGACTAGTGTGTTGGGTACGTTGTTTTGCCTTATTGGCTGTGGTTGAATGGCACACTGAGTCTGTGGGCTATGTGTCATTTGGGTTGTGTTGGGGGATGGAGGTTGCTTGCGTTTCTGCTTTGGAGGTCTCTGTTGCTTAGACAGATTATTATTGAGAGCCTCCACAAATGTTTTTGTGTTACTATGTGTGGATTTTGGTGGTGTAGATTTAGTGAGACTATGTGATGAGTGTGGTGTGGTGCAAATGTTTACCTTCTCATGACTGTCATGTTCAGTCTTGGTTGGAGAGAGCTTTACCTCCATTTTGGCTAGATAAGTTCATCTTTCACAGGTTGTAGTGTTGGGTGGTAGGAGGAGAGGGTTGTCTGTGTACATGAGGCAATTTCTACATTGCCTCAAGATGCCCAGATTCATCAGATATACAGGAGACAACACTGGGAGCTGACCCTTGGACATGCCTGAATAAAAAACTATTTTCCTCTAGATAAGTGAGGAAATTGAGTACAAGAGCTGTTTTTCTCTAAGCCAGTGAGAAAAGTAAGTACAAAAACTGTTTTACTCTAGGTAATGAGGAAGATTGAATGCTATAGTAATTAGTAGCTTATTTAGTGCTTACAAGTTCTGAGCAAGTGCTGAGCATGAATAAGCAAATTTAAGTGCTAAAACTAAGAATCTGTATCTGCACTAGACGAGTTACAGGACAGAAACAAGTGCAAATGCAGGCTTTCGAATCAGAAAGTTGAGAGAGATGGAAGAGATTGCCCAAACAGCCAATAACTACAATTTCTGGGCCAGAACCACTCCTTATCTGGTAGACAGGTTACCTAGTGCTTACCACTCCCACTTATAAGCTAGAAGGTTTCCCTCCAACACAGAAAGACTTGAAGGGGCTCAGAAGCTTACATACAGTCCTGGATACAGCAAATCTGTATCTGGAACACTAGTTACAGGAAAGGTAGGAAACAGTTTTTTTTTTTTTTTTACAGAAAAGTAGCAAAAACAGTAGTAAAAACAATACACATGCAGTGCAAGCTAGCAAACTTGAGTATGTAGCAATATTAGACCAAACACCGTTTAAAAATGCAATTAAATTAAAAAGGACAAAAAGCAAGCGAAGAGAGAGTGTTTTAGGTAGAATGTGGTAAACAGATGGGACTAGGGGATTGTCCCAGATCAAATCTACAGTGGGGCAGGCAACTGCAAAAGCCACCAAATTTAAACTATAAACCAAAAATAAGGAGAGGGGGGTGGGACAAAACAGTTTCAACAGAGATCTAAGTAACAACTGACAGTACAAATTTTAAAACCAAAGAAATATACTCAGCTCTGTATATTTGCAGATCAGTCTCTCAGAACAGTAAGATAACAGTTTCAACAGAGATCTAAGCAACAATTAACAAACTCTATAATCAAAAAATATATATACTCAGCTCTGTATATTTGCAGATAGTCTGTAAGGCAGTCTCTCAGAACACAGGTTCCAGCAATTTAAATGCAGGCTGTTGCAGGCATCACAAAACCCTAGGGCAAGAATGTTACCCAAGAAAACCGAAAAGATAATACAGATACTTTGGCAATTTTATGAAAATCTGTATAAAACAGGAGTGAGAAGAATCAGGAAGACACAGCTGGAAGCAGTTTTGGAAATTTAGATATTTTAAAGCTTTGCAATGCAAATGATCAACAATTAACAATAAGACAGAGGAAACAAGACATAAAAGCTGTTATATACAATCTAGCAACACAGACATTTCTGAAACAGATATCATTTCTGTAGAAGTTTGGAAATCAGGATGAAAACTGGTGCTATAAATTAGGAAGTCACTATTTAATAATGTTTTGAAACATGGGAAATACAAAAACAGTGGTGGTACTATTATTGAAGAAAGGCAAGGAGGCTGCAGACCTTACATCATACACACCGATTTCAATCCTAAATCACAATTACAAAATGCTTATGTGTATATTAGCTAAGATAATGGCAAAAATGTTATCAGATGTGATAGATATGAATCAGTCTAATTTTGTGCGACACAAACATTTCATAACTTTAATAGAATAATGATGATTCAGTGCAATCCACAATGATAAAAATTATTGTTAATTAGTCTGAAAGTATTTGTAGAGTAAATTAGGAATTTTTGTCCTGGGGCTATCATTTGTTTTCTGAATAGTACAATTGAGTTTAAAGGAGAATATATGCTGGATCAGGGCAAATTAATGTGGGAGGAGTATTTTCTGACAAAATAAGAATGAATAGAGGGACCAGGTAGGAATGTGCTTTTCCCCTCTTTATTTTACATGCTTGGAGATTCGAGCCTGACACATATTGGATTTACAGATTAAGGGATCTAATTGCTGTGATCATTATGAAAAACTATTGCTGATTATAGATGATGTTATCTTGAACTTGTTAAATCCTGAATATGACATTAAGGTATTGTGTCATATTTCAAGACAATTTCAAGCATTTTCAGGATATATAATACTTGAAGACAAACCAAAGGCTATAGTAGTAAATGATGTGCCTATAAATGAATTATTTCAACAATACCCATACTTATGAGGACATGAAAAGATGATGTACTGAGGTATATGGATTCGTTGTGGCAACTTAGCATATGTGGGATGAAACCAACCAGGAAATTATTAAAAAATAAGTGATGAAAGCTAATGACCATGGACTTGAACAGTAATTGGAGGCAGTGAAAATGTTTTTAGTTCATTTGTTACTGTACATAGGTCATTCATTCTTTTATTGGCCAGAAAAAGAAAGGATGTCAACAACAACTAAAACAGTTAAAAGAATTCATTTTAGAGGGGGGAAAGGTCAAGAATAAAGTGTGGTAAGGTGATCCTTTCTCGCAAACAGGGTAGTTTTGGGCTACCTGATTAGAAGAGATACTTTTAGAGATATATACATATATGTTTATATATATATATATATATATATATATATATATATATATATATATATATATATAAATATGAAAAAAACAAAATCAGTGTTGTTACAACAAGGCAGTCCATAAAACACTGCTGTGACTGAAATAAGAACTTAAATTGTTTGTCTTTTCAGCTTTTCCTGGTTAGGGGTCGCCACAGCGGAACTCCGGTCCGCTAATGATTGGCAGTTGATTTTTATGGTGCCAAGTTGCCAGCCTGACGCCCAACCTTCAACGAAAGGTACGCCCATTTACGCATGTCTTTCGGAGGCCACTCGACCATGGGGAGGACATGCAGACTCCACACAGAAGGCACTCCAGTCGAGAATCGAACAGGAGAGCCTCTTGCTGTGAGGCACCAATGCTACCTCTGTACCACCAAGGCTTTTTTCAAATAGGAACTTAAAACTTATAAAACCGGCAGATACAAGATTGCCCTTCATCAGATCTGACAGATCTGCCAGTTTTATATGTTTCTTAGAAGTTTTCTTAAGTCTTACTATTTTATTAAATTGCTGCGGTGGTATGGCGGTAACATTGTTACCTCACAGCAAGAGGTTCTCCCGTTCGATTCTCGGCTTGGCTTGGGAGTGCCTTCTGTGTGTAGTCTGCATGTCCTCCCCGCGGTTGGGTAGCATTCAAAAGACATGCGTGCATAAATGGGCGTGCCGTCGTTGAGGGTTGGGCATTGAGCTGGCACCTCAGCGTTTCGTAAAAATCTACTGCCAATCATTAGTGGACCTGAATTCCGCTGTGGTGACCCCTTACCAGGAAAAAGCCGAAAGACAAACAACAGCTATTTTATTAAAGTTCCTGTTTGAGTCACAGCAGTGTTTTATGGACTGCCTTGTTGTAGCAGCACTTTTTTTGGTTTTCTCATATTACTTTGTGGTATGGTTATGTTTTTTGGTTGCTGTTCCTGTTTGTTTACTATATGTATATATATATATATATATATATATATATATATATATATATATATATATATAGATACATAGAGATCTTATACAAGCAGAGAACTATATATTAAAGAGGAAAAAGAAAGAAGTCTAAGAGATGCAGAGAGATTACAGTTTTTGCAGAAATCCTTTAAGAAGAATAAGAATAATTATAATGCATATTCAGTTTATTTATTTAGTTAGTTAGTTATTCATTTGACATTTGTTAACTGGGTTAGTCTGACTGGGCAAAGCCCTTTTTCAGCAGACACCTGAGGAGAAAAGCTCCAAATTGTACATAACATAAAACATTTTTATAACATAGTGCAATAGTTGTTATAGGATACGTATGTACAATGTATAAAAGTAAAACAGAGGAATTAATTAGTCAGTTGTAACCTGTGAATAGTCTCTATATAATATATACATAGTACATGTAAATAAGAGGAAATTGTTAGGGACAAAATCAGTATATTGGACACGTAGAATACATGTTGTTGATAATAAAAATAAGAAGTGTTATAAATACAATTTGGAAGATGATCATGGGAGATCTTAAGATAGTAAACAGTTATGAAGAGGCTGACAAATATAAAGAATACCAAAAATGTACAGCGAAATGGATACAAAAAAGAAAATATTGTGTAAACTCAAGTCTAGTATAGAGAAGAAGAGAAGCAAAACAAATAAGTATTTGGTACTAAAATTGGTGGAATCGAAAGAAAAGACCCAGTTAGGAAAATCAGTGATAGGACAACTGTGGCAGATGATTGAGATGACTACAGCCAATTAGGAAGATAGATTATGTTGGATCATGGCAGAGACGTGACCATGTTTTATGGAGGTTGGCTTTTATAGCTATTTTAAAGGTCGTAAGATTGGTGATACCGCTGACATCATGAGGTAGTTTATTCCAAGTATAGCTATGGAATAGGAGTATAGTAATTTGCCAATGTCTTTTTTGGGCTTATATACTTGCAGAAGGTTCTTTTGAGAGCTATAAAGAGAACGATTGGGTGCATCGAGTTGGATAAGAGTGGAGAGAGAGGGACAGGAAGATGGTAGATTTAAGGCTGAGTGTGCCATGATCAACTGGGGTACTATTTGGTGATGGGATTCAAGCCACTGTAGGTTTCTTAATGCAGTGATGAGTGTGGTAAGGAAGGTTCGAGGCAAAGCAGCCAATTTTGTTATAGGTGAGTTCTAGTTTAGTTAGAAGATTAGTTTGGAGTTGTGTGAGAATAGGGGCAGCATAGAGCAGTGTAAGGAGTAGGAGGGTTTGTGCAAGACAGAGTCTGGAAGCATTTGTGAGGTATTTGCTGTGTCTGTACAACAGGCTTAGTTCTTGATGGGTCTTATTGATGCACTGTTGAATGTGGAGATTGAACTTTAGATGGTCATCAATAATTACACCTAGGAGTTTAGTCTGGGGTTCAGAAGAGATGATAGTATTGTTGAGGGGTGAGACAGTAAAGGAAGGTTTGTGATACTGAAGTGTAGTAGGGAGAAATAGGAGTAGTTTAGTTTTCTTTGGGTTCAGTAGTAACTGGAGCGAAGTAAGCCATCTTTCAACAAAGTAGAGAGATTCTTGGGTGAGGGTATGAAGTTGTGTGATATTGTCAGAGCAGGAGACAATTGTGGAATCATCAGCATATTGAATAACGGAAGAGAGTGGACAAGACGTTTGTAGGTCATTAATAAATATGTTAAAAAGTAGGGGACCAAGGATGGAGCCTTGGCGAACCCCAATTTCTACTGGTAGAAAGAGGGAGAAGTTAGATTGCCATTTTACAGCCTGGAATCTATTTGAGGGGTAGATTGAGAACCAAGAGATAATGGAGTTAGAAAGGATAAGAGAAGCAAGTTTGGATAGAAGTATGCTATGTGAAACAGTATCAAAGGCTTTGGATAAATATAGAAACAGGCAGGAAATGAATTTGTTATCACATGCCATTGCGATAGTATTTATGAAGGATGTTAGTGCAGTAGCAGTGCTGTGCTTTGGGTGAAAGCCATGTTGTGTGGGGGTCAGGAGATTTTCTTGGAGAAGGTGATCTAGGAGC